>NC_051862.1:172775323-173000323 GCF_015732765.1 Culex quinquefasciatus | reverse complement strand
TCATTATTCCAAGTGACAAATTACCATTTCAAAAGATGCTACCCCTTCCCCAATCGCATCAATTTCCCACCGTTTCTCCTTTCCTGGACCCATATCAAGCCCTTGTGAACGTATGGCCAGGACACCAGCGAAAGATTTATGGTGTGAACCTTGAACCGTACCATAAAGCGCCCACCGGGTATCCTTTTCACGGCATATTTTATATTTATTTTTGTTGCTTCCAAGACGGTTTCCCTAAGCCAGGATTGGGTTGACAGCCGTTTAGTTTATCTTTCGGATAGGCCGACACGCTGACACAGCTTGTTTGGAAATGGTTAATTTAGTGAACATTTGTCAAATATTTTTCGTTTAGTAGTGGATTTTGGAGGTTATCTATTTTGAAGTCAGTTTTGAATAAACACAATGAAAAAAATGCCTCCAGCGATTCCAAGATGCTAATCACCCTCCGAGCTCCTTAACTGGAAGCAAACTCGTTGACATTAAGTCTATTTGCGCGATAAATTGTATGTCATCAGGTAGCACGAAACAAAAAAAATACTAGACAAAGCTAAGGTGTTTCGTACAAGTGCGACTCGCTTTTCCGTTTCGTCCCCCCTAACGAGCATAATTGTTTGGACAGCATTATGCTAAGGAGGATTTTCCCCGCGCGTAAACACAACCTCACACACACACACACGCAAGTTACGAGTTACGTGCGCCACGGAAAAACGCTAAAAGTCATCACGCCACGTGTTCGCTAAGCACTGACGACACGAAGAACTTGATTTTTATACACACGAATGTTTAGGTAAGCGACTACGAGCAGGTTTTCTCCCCTTCTTGGTGATGAACACGATGTTTACTTTTACTTCTAGAACGAGGGAAATCCTTTGAAGTTGACACAAGATCCGTCTTTAATGATGATAGAGTTTGAAAGATGCAAAATTTACACAGTCCAACAAGATTTTGTCTCTGAGACGAGTATATGTGTTCCTAGTAGAATTTTGCCTGCTGAATCCGAATCCGGGTCCATAATTGCTCCAAATGGTCCCAATTTTGAGATACACCCGTTTGAAATGTTAGTTTAGGCTTAAATTAGCTACTTTGTCGACTATTTTACAAAAGAACTATTGAATAAACAAATAAACCAATACATGTATCTTAAAGTTCACGTTTTCCCCTTTCTGAAACACCCCTGGTTTTTAAAATTTGATTGTTTCATATTTATAGCCATTTTAAAATTATATTTTCAGTTGGTTCTCATTCAAGTTTTTCCAACTTGCATGCAAGTCAAATTATAATTTTAAAATGGCTATAAATATGCGTAGAAACAATCAAATTTAAAAAACCAGGGGTGTTTCAGAAAGGGGAAAACGTGAACTTTAAGATACATGTATTGGTTTATTTGTTTATTTAATAGTTCTATTGTAAAATAGTCGACAAAGTAGCTAATTTTGGCCTAAACTAACATTTCAAACTGGTGTATCTAAAAATTGGGACCATTTGGAGCAATTCTGGACCCGGATTCGGATTCAGCAGGCAAAAATCTACTAGGAACACATATTCTCGTCTCAGAGAAAAGAAACATTTGATTTTATGTTGAACTGTGTTATTGTACAAACTCTAGACTTTTCGATAAATAAATCGCACGAATACGTTCAAAGTCTTCCCTAAAGATCATTTAATATGGGTAATAGGAAAAGTTTCAAAATCTCATTCGGAGCAGCTGGTGTTGGCATCGGGTAGGGAAATGCGATGTTTTTCCTATAAAAATTATTGCCCATCAATTGGATTTCGCTCAGCAGGCTCAGCGCTTTGCTAGTCTAAATGTGATTGATTTCGAATTTGTAGATTCTCGCATTTCCAGCCTTAAGCCTTAAATAAGGGCACGCACATGGGTGGGATTTATAGCAGAAGAGTGCTTGGGCTCCAACAAGGGAAATTCGTATCAAATATTTATTCAACATTTAAGACAATAAAGATGATGAAACTGTAATCATGTTATGTTAAAGTATCGAGAAAAACAGCTTAAACTTTAAACAAGATGTACCTAAAGTAACTTAAAAAAACATTCTCACAGTTCAAAATCTCCTACCCATGATAATAATTTTAATTTAAGTAAAATTATTTTTGTTTTTTTTTCCGGATTAGAAGTGGGCAAAACACCTCTTTTTTAATAGCCGCTTATTTTCACTACCTCGTTAAAATGAGTAGCATTTTCGCTCTTTTTTTTATATTGGTAAAATAGTAGTTTATGCAACAAGTTCCAAAAAGAAGATTTTTTTAGCCCGAGTTGTACATTTATCCAACGAGGTTTACCGAGTTGGATAAATACGACGAGTGCAAGTTTTGCAACGAGTTGCTTACAACATTTTTTGCAATTACGAAAAACGCTCTTTGTATGGAATTTTATGTCAAACATTCATGTGTTTAGTAAATTAACCATCCAAAAAAAAATATTGAAAAATGATACTTTTCGATTCTAGTGTTAAAAAGTTCAACTTTTCAGCACCCATTTCAGTGCTGAAAAGTAGAACTTTTCAGTACTGGTATTGAAAGGTATTAATTTTCCATACAGTTATTTTTGGTAGGGAAAAGTAGGCCGTTTCGTTTCTCCAGAAGGACAGGAAAAGTTGACAGTTTCACTGCGGAATTGCAAAAAAGTAGTTTATGCAACAAGTTGCAAAAAGGGGATTTTTTCAGCACGAGTCGTACATTTATCCAGCGAGGTTCACCGAGTTGGATAAATACGAAGAGTGCTGAAAAAATCAAGTTTTGCAGCGAGTTCCACACAATTTTTTTTACAATTCAAAAAAACACACACTGAGTGAAATTTTATGTCAAATTTTCATGTATTTTGTCAATAATTCGTTTAAATCAAAAAATGTTGAAAAGTGTTACTTTTCGAAACAAGTGCTGAAAAGTTCAACTTTTCAGCACCCATTTGAGTGCTGAAAAGTAGAACTTTTCAGCATTTATTTTGAAAAGTGTTGCTATTCGATTCTGTTATTTTTGGTACAGAAAAGTAGGCTATTTTGTCGTTCAAGAATGACAGGAAAAGTAAGTAGTTTCACGACGGAATTTCAAAAAGGTAATTTTTAATCCTTTGTTGTTTTTTTTTGTTTTATATTGGATTTTAAAAATTGGGTAAAAAAAACACTCAAACGAAAACATTCGCTAGCAAACATTGGTCTTGGCGTTCTTTTAATCAAGTTTTTTTACTCAATCCTCAAATTTCGGATGTGTTATGGAGATTATAGGGAAAGTTGCTACTAATTTTACGAAATTGCGTTTATTTCTGCTATAAATCGTAAGCCATGTCTCTGTGCTCTCTTGTACTAAGCTTGCCGGTTTTCCTGTCTTGTTAGCATAAGAGAGCAAAGAGGCATCGAAATGCTGATTATTTTATATGATTCTTTCTTTAATCGATATATTCTAGAAATTTCAAAAAATAATCGGGGAAGACAATTTATAAACTAAAAGAAACTTAAAAAGTGATTAAAAAAAAGTAGGTGTTGTCAATCAAAAATTTCAAAAATCAGTTTTAAGGTGCAAAATTAAATTTGTGATCGAGATTTTTTTCTTACAATTGTTCTTGATAAGGTGCACCAATTTCTAGTTATTGGTATTTTAAAATATTTTTGAAAAAGCTTCAAAGTAAAGGCAACCCTGCAAAAAATTAATCATGAGAAGCTTTTTGAAACGAAGAGCTTCAATTTTCAATTTCAATATGATTTTTTTTTAGTTGGAGCGCAGAAAATTTCACTCAAGTTTCAAAGTTGAACATTCAAAGGTAACTTATAGTTTTTGAGATAACTCGAATTGAAATTGGAGGTGGAAGAACTGAGAAAAACTTATTGTGCAGAACATTTCAGTGTCTATTTCTCAGCAATCAGCAGTTCGATTTACACAGTCAAAATAAAAGAAACAGTAGGAAACTTTTCAAAAATATGTTTTGCAGAGTAAATTATCTTTCGTGAAAGGTTTCTAAATTGCCAAAAAAAATCTGGGAATCCCTGTATGTTTTAGTATATTTTTCAAAATTATGCTTTTAAATATTCTTGATATTTTTTCAAAAAATGCAGTAAAAAAATGACTCATCATACCATATTTTGCAACCTTACCCTAGCGCAAAAGAGGCCTTTTAATGTCCCGTTAATCATGTACAAAAAAATTATTAATTAAAAAATATTTTGAGATTCAACTCTTACTAGGGGAAATATACCCATTTTAATCACTCTAAGCCGTTCTACCAATTCTAATCACTTTTGCCGTTTTCCACCTTTAATGAACATTTTCAAAGGTATCAACAATGGAGAGTTGCTTGCTCACTTTTATTTGAGCCATTTATTACTTTGGGACAGCCAAAATCACTTTATGAAAGCTGTAATTCATGATCAAAGTGCACAGTCAGTTTTTTCTGCCGAACTTCGGCAGAATTCTGCCGAAATCAGAACAACTGAGCGCTCGGCAGACCGTTCGGCAGAAAATTAAGGTGCCGAGCGCTCGGCATTTTAATTTTGGAAGCAGTTTTTGTTGTGCCGAAAATCTCGGTATTTTCAAAAACACTTTTTACCGAGAATCTTGGCAGATTTCAATCAATTTTGAATCAGTTAATGAAAAAACATTTAATTGGTTTTGTCAACTTAAACATTAACATAAAATACACTGAACACTGTAAATTTACTGTTTGCTCCAGAAGACATCGTTATTTGTTCTTGGATGAAAAGATTCCCATAAAGTTGTTCCGCAACAGGCTTTTCCTTAACGGTAGCTTGAGGACGTTGTATCGATTGTCGAGTCCTGTTTTGTTGGAGATAAAATTAAAATTAGCAAAAATTAGTTTCCAGAAAACATAAAGAATACTTACCACTTCTAATTTCAACATGTACAACTTGCCCTGGCACAACTTTATCAGAAAATAAACATGACTTCCTCTGATTTTAACCGAGCAGCTCGGCACTTTAATATAATTTGACAGATACTTCTGCCGAACTCGGAAGATTTTGATGGCACCGAGGTGCTCGGCACACTTTTAAACCGAAACTCGGCATTTTGATTTGAATTAACTGAGTGCTCGGCATAATTTGACAGAAATTGTCAGTTTCATCCGAGACTTCGGCAGAATATTGGTTTGCCGAATAACCTCGGCATAATGCCGAACTCAAAAATTGATTTCGAGTGTGTGCTGATAGGCTGATAATAGAAATAGGCTGAGAAAGGGTATAGTTCCCCTACTATAAAGCCAAATATAACAATTGGACTTTTTTTTCGCCTGCTTATTTTTATGGAAAGACATAAAACCAATGCCGAAAACATCAAATTAATAAGAAAAAATCCTTTAAATTGGGTAGGATTTTTTGGTAGAAATTTTACGGAACCAGTTGTATAAAGGTAATTAATTTTATTTTTAAGTTTTATGTCAAAAAATAATCGATTATTGGGAAAATTTTAAAAAGGGAAAAATTGGATCGATTCAATTTATTCTTAGAGCATCATAGTTGATTTATTGCAAAACGTAACCTTATAAATTGTAATTTTTGCAATAAAACAAAAAAATGCAAAAGACATGTGAGCAGTTCTCTAGGATTTCGGTCGTTGGTTTTTTTTTTTTCAACCCGACTGAAACTTTTTTGGTGCCTTCGGTATGCCCAAAGAAGCCATTTCGCATAATTAGTTTGTCCATATAATTTTCCATACAAATTTGGCAGCTGTCCATACAAAAATGGTGTATGAAAATTCAAAAATCTGTACCTTTTGAAGGAATTTTTTGATCGATTTGGTGTCTTCGGCAAAGTTGTAGGTATGGATATGGACTACACTGGAAAAAAGTATTACACGGTAAAAAAATTGATGATTTTTTCATTTAACTTTTTATCACTAAAACTTGATTTACAAAAAAACACTATTTTTATTTTTCTTTTTTTTATATATGTTTTAGAGGACATCAATTTCAGAAATTTTCAGCTGCCCAAAACGCCATCGAACGCTACCAGAAGAAGTGGAAGATGAAGACAAATGCCGAGAAGTCGCAAGCGATCTTCTTCACACGCAAGCGAAGCCTACGCTACCTTCCCCGCAGGGAGGTTTCAGTTTGGGGTAGCCATGTGCCATGGTCGGAGGACGTCAATTACCTGGGGGCCGCCCTGGACAAGAAGCTGACTCTCGCCAAGCATATCCAGAACGCCACGATCAAAGCGGTAAGATCACCAAGATGCTCTATTCTCTCGTCAACCGGCGGTCCCACCTAGATATCAACTCTAAGCTGACGGTGTTTAAGCCGGCGATGACGTACGGCTACCCGGCGTGGTACGGCTGTGCCGCTTCCCACCGGAAGAAACTAAACATTTCTGTATGCAAATTTCTAATAAAAATTATATAACTACACTAAAACTCAAAAACCAGCACCCAACAACAATAACCAAATCTCTTTCAGGCATCGAAAGCATTTTAATCGGCTCAATCAAAACTGCAACAAATTTGAAACACATAAATCCCGTTCAATTTATGACCGATAGCGCGGGACAATCCGAAGGAAAACATTCACTCCTACACCAGGATTTTGTTTATGACATGAAATCGAACAGAAAAAAAACATCGAACAAAGGTTCACTTTTCAATGCATTTCTCACCGATTGACTGCTGGCCACGATTGCCGCTGCTCGTGCGGTCTGCTTTTCACCTCGTGACTGATGGGGGAAAATGCATAGTTTTTCCTGCCTGAAAAGCAAAAAAAAAAAAAACACAAACACAAACACTCCTTTGTTTGCTCGCACATCAATGCATCGGAGGAGGGAGTGACTTTCACGCAGTGTGCCATTTTGCATATCAAAGTCTGTGCACGTGTGTGTGGAATTTGCTGCTATCAACATCAAACTATCGGACGGCGAGGACGTCCACTTTCCATGCCGCGGATTGAGTCTGGTGCAATGCGTGGATTTATGCGTGGACAACACGCGCGGATATGCTGCAGTTCGCTGCGATCACGTGACTCTGTGTGTACGTGTGTTTGTGTAAAATGTGTGATTTTGGGAAAGCTGCTTTTTGGTGAGTTCGCTTCAGTAATAAATCACTGTTCGCAGTAGTGCACTTGAACCGTTTTTAAGTGCAAAATTGGATTGGATTAAAGAAATAAAAAAAAACTGTAAAGTTTCACTAAAATAGTGGAGTATACATTTAATTCAATGCGCAGATTCCTGGGTATTTCTCCCCCAACTCACACGAAATCGGAAAAAAGTTGCCCCGACCCCTATTCGATTTTGGTGAAACTTTGCTTTGAGGGGTAATTTTTGTCTCTGATTACGAATCCGTACAAAAAAAAAAATACTATTTTTATCGAAAAAAATCAAAAATAGTTTTAAAATCGCTGCCTTTCCTTAACTTAACTGTCAAAAATCATGAGGCATGTCATTTTATGGGAAATTGTATGTACTATTGGTATCTGAATGAACCCAGAAGGGTATTTTTTTTTTTTTCATTTAGAAAAAAAAACTTATCATTTAACAAGGTTTGCAGTGTTATTTGTTAGAGCGTAACAATGCTTTACTAAGTTTTAGGACAGACAAAAACTAAAATATTGATATGAAAACATGAGGGGTTTGCACGCGTTCTCATCGAGTTATCAGAATTTTGCAAAAAAAAAATGTTTTGATGAAATGGAGATTTTTACCATTTTTGACCAAGTCATGACCACTTAAGTTATGTTTAAGTACTTTTTTAAAGCTGGATCTCCCTTATTTGATTGTAAATATTTTCCAGATTCATCAACCGACCTTTTGTTTTAATGCTAATCGAAAGAATTTCCAAACGAGTCTGAACCTGACACTCCAGTTTAAATTATGCTAGTTATGATTATTTTAAAGAATTGATAATTCCGATAAAATGTCAAGAAATCAAAAATATTATAGATTTTTTTAAAGACTTTTAACAAGTTTCTTGATTTTCGTATCAACTTAAAAAATATTTGTGACGGTTATTTTAACATTCTGAGTTGAAATCTCACGAATTTAATTGCTACTTAAAATGCGATTTCAACAGTAAAACATTTTATTTAATGTTATCTTTATTTAATACCTATTTCTGAAATATGACATTTGAAGCTTGCAACAGTAATTTGCAGTTGATTTCCAATTTTTAATCATGTTTTGCATCCACGTTCCTGGTAAATTTTATTCATAACAATCAAATAATACTGTTAACAATCTCAAACCTGCAAAAAAAATCGACTGTATCAGATATATCCAAGCTAAATCAGAGCAGACGGGTGACAATTCGATGCCCGTGTGCTCTCACTTTCTATCTAGATAGGTATCCCAGCATGCTTACTTCAAAAGAGCACACCGGCATTGTTTTGTACACAAATGTTATGTAATGATCTATTTATTCTTGTATAAATATATTTAAATACGGTCTTGCGATTTTAATTTCTAAAAAAAAATCCTAGCTATTTAAAAAAACTTGGTTAAACTTTATTTTTAAAAACTTCAGCTATTTGCATCCTTCTACAAGTTTCCTGAACTGTTATTTAAAAGTTTCCAATAAATAATGAAGGAATTTAAAATAATTATCAACATAAAAATTAAAAATCCACAAATTTGTCGATAAAACATTTTCTCATCAATAAAACTTTTTATCAGACATATTTGATAGTAGTGATGACTTTTTTTTTCTAAAGTTTGCCCAGTAAGCACGCCGTGATCCGTGGGACGATCAGAAAAAAAATACACAGAAAAAGGTATTTTTTAAAATTACATTTTAGAGCAACTCTCTACGAAATCGGCCGATTTCGACCATTTTTATTTTTTGTATTTTTTGATTTGACTCAAACTTTGTGGGGGCCTTCCCTATGACCAAATAAGCTATTTTGCGTCATTGGTTCACCCATACAACTTTTGAGTGAATTTTCTGATCGATTTGGTGTCTTCGGCAAAGTTGTAGGTATTGTTGAGAACTTTTGAGAAAAAAATAGGTACACGGAAAAAAAATTGCAGATTTTTTTATCAACTTTTTTGTCACTAAAACTCAATTTCCCAAAATACGTATTTTTTGATTTTCGAGATTTTTTGATATGTTTTAGGAAACAAAAATCCGCAACTTTTGAGCTATAGAGAAACATGGTCAAAAAATCTGCCGCCGAGTTATGATTTTTTGAAAAAATAGTGATTTTTGGAAAAAATCGAAGTTTCATGCAAAAACAATTTTGACATTATTTTTTAATGCAAAATTGAATTTGCAATCGAAAAGTACTGTACAGATTTTTTGATAAAGGGCTCCGTTTTCAAGATATAGCCACCGAAAGTTTGATTTTAGCGAAATTTTTGCAGTTCTTCAATTTTTAAAAATAGTGACCATGAGTGACCATTTCTAAAAATATTTTTTTTTTGGATAGTTCAGAAAATTTGCTATAAAATTGTCTAAGAGACATTGAAGATTGGACCTTTGGTTGCTGAGATACATCGGCTTAAAGAAAAAGAAACACGAAAATTGAAGATTTCTAAGTTTCACCCAAACAGCCCACCATTTTCTAATGACGATATCTCAACAATTAATGGTCCGATTTTCAATTTTAATACGTGAAACATTCGTGAAATTTTCCGATCTTTTCGAAAAAAATATTTTGGAAATTTTTAAATCCAGACTAGCATTTTAAATGGGCGTAATATTCAATTTTTGGCCCTTTTTAAATGTTAGTCTTGATTTAAAAAATTTCAAAATATTTTTTTCAAAAAGATCGAAAAATTTCACGAATGTTTCATGTATTATCATTGAAAATCGGACAATTAATTGTTGAGATATCGTCATTAGAAAATGGTGGGCTGTTTGGGTGAGACTTAGAAAACTTCAATTTTCGTGTTTCTTTTTCTTTAAGCCGATGTATCTCAGCAACCAGAAGTCCAATCTTCAATGTCTCTTAGACAACTTTATAGCAAATTTTCTGAACTTTTCAAAAAAAAAAAATTTTGAAATGGTCACTCATGGTCACTATTTTTAAAAATTGAAAAACTGCAAATATTTCGCTAAAATCAAAATTTCGGTGGCTATATCTTGAAAACGGAGCCCTTAATCAAAAAATCTGTAAAGTACTTTTCGATTGCAAATTCAATTTTGCATTAAAAAAAAATGTCAAAATTGTTTTTGCATGAAACTTCGATTTTTTCCAAAAATCACTATTTTTTCAAAAATTCATAACTCGGCGGCAGATTTTTTGACCATGTTTCTCTATGGCTCAAAAGTTGCGGATTTTGTCCCTAAAACATATCAAAAATCTCGAAAATCAAAAATACGTATTTTGGGAAATTGAGTTTTAGTGAAAAAGTTGATAAAAAATCTGCAAATTTTTTTCCGTGTACCTATTTTTTTCTCAAAAGTTCTCAACAATACCTACAACTTTGCCGAAGACACCAAATCGATCAGAAAATTCACTCAAAAGTTACAGCTGTTTGAATATTTACATACCATTTTTGTATGAACAGCTGTCAAAATTGTATGGAGACTTGTAAGGGTGAACCAATGACACAAAATAGCATAATTGGTCATAGGGAAGGCCTCCACAAAGTTTGAGCCAAATCAAAATATACAAATAAAATCCATTTCCGGTTTTGGTAGAGAATTGCTCTTTAATCAAAACAACTCGATTTTGCAAAACTTTGTTCAATTGCTTTTTTCATGTCTGATTTGTCTTAGTAGACACAAAGTGCCAACTTTTGAGCTTTCTAGTGTATGGGGAACGTTTCGATTCTCACCAAGTTATGAGTAAGAAATCAAAAATTTTGATAAAATCTGTCATTTTCGAGTCAAAACCAAGCTGTCCGAAATGCTGTCACCAAGGGTTTTGATTGCTCCGAAAAGACTCAGTCACTCACGAGCACAAATCTAGCGCGACGAAAAACTACTCTGACCGTTTCCTCCCGTTTGTCACTTCCACACTGAAGTGCCTATTAGGCACTTTAGAATTTACCACGCGTTTAAATGGATGGTTTTAATTTTTTTACAAAACCTATGAAAGAAGAAGAGATTGTAAGCACCTTATCTGTAAGATCTTGGAGGTGCTTGTAAAGCATTAATTCGATTATAAAAAAATCTTGAAAAAAAATTATTTGACCCATTTGAGATGTCGTATTTAAAAAAATCTGATTAAAAAAGTTCACAACTTGGTTAAAAACAAAACAAAGGGGTAAAGTTTGTCAAATTCTATTTGTTGTGATAAGTAAATAAGATTTCACCTTACATTTCCTTACGTTGAAATGACTAAATATCAAGAACAAGTCGTTGGTGATGAAATGTTTCATTCGGTCAATACTGACTTAGGGTAACAGCATGTAATTACAGCGTGCCTGGCAGGTCAAAACTTTAACATTTAAGTTTAAACTAATTAAAAGCGTTTTCAACTGAAATCGAGTGATAAATAGCTCAATAAGAAGTCGTCGCCATCGTGCTAACTTGTCGTACGTGCATTTTGGGCCAAATTGAGTTAAGAACGCCATTTTGTGCAGCTCATAATGCCTCACCTTTTGACCTTCACAGATCCCCAAAATTCGATTTCAATCCTGAGATATTCAACAAAAACCGAAAAAACTCCGTGCATTTTTGTCACTTCACATATGAAAGTAGTTTCAATCTTGTCGTGCTATCTTGTCACTCCATGAAAATTGATGTAAGTGCGACAAAAGGCCAAAGGGATTTCAGGCCAGGAAAGTCAGGATGCGTTTGTCGCACGTACAAGCTAGACTACCGTAAACATTTGTAATTATAACTCGGGACTCCAGCAACCAACTTCAACCAAACTTTGGAACAATGCACAGAATGGTGAGCCAAACAAAACGTGTTTGTTATTGTTTACATTGCGTGCTCTCGTTTTTGAATATTCAAGGTCGAACATTAAAACGCGTTTTTCTCGGAACGTCAAAATGGCGGGTGCGACAAGATAGCACGACGACGTCGAAGTGAGCAAGCAAGTTTCTATCAACAGTTTTGCAAAATTAGTTGTTTAAATAGCGAGCGAGTGCCAAACCTGCCAAACATACGAGAATTTCCCCTACTACACCCAACCGGCGGTCGCATGATTTTGATGCATGGCAGCATGAAAGTATATCAGAATCTGCATGAAAACTGTCCTCATGCATTTTTTGCGATATAGGGGTATGTCATTTTTGCCCATTACCGACAATTATCGACATTACCGACGGCAGATTGATTGTATTGCAGAAAAAAAAACCTTAACAGAACGAGGATTGAACCATCAACTTCTAGGTTGCTGATCCGACACGCTACCACCGCGCCATGGACGCTTGATGAATGGTGAGGGACAGAGCGCGAACATAATGTTCTCTCTAGATTGTTGCTCGGGGACGCGCCAGCATTCTATGTGTTGGTGAGAACTGCAGATCGCTGACGTGTTTACACGCGGGCAAAAATGATCTATGGGCTTGCTGCAAAAAATGTAATAAAATATAACTGCAGCAAATCACTGTTGCAGATTTTGAGATATATTTTTCGTTTGGGTGTAAGAATTTGAAAAAGTAGTAATAAAAGGCATGGAAAAACATAACAAACAAATAAAAGTGTGCCTTTTTACAGTAACCTGCAGCAAGTACCACCCCGAAAAATGAGCTACTAGATACGAGAAGATATTTCGCACTGTGTGTGTGTGTTTGTATGCTCCTATATGTATATGTGTGCGTATCAAAATTTGGTAACCCAGAGTGATCTATCCGAAACCGAACGGACGTGATAGGAATGATAAGCGTGGACCCGCGGTCGGTATAATTTAGGGCCATTTATGGTAAGCCTACGGGCTAAGCCCCATATATCATAAAAAAAGGGAGGGGAGAGAGTGGGGAGTTGGTCATCGTCCTGCAGCAGTAACATGCGGTGTTTATGCTTTTGATCGTGCGTTCAACCGGGGAGGGCGGGAACTCCCTCCTGAGCGCGTAATCCGAACTGACCCGTGGTCTAGTTTTCATTCGATAATTCGATAATGTGGCACTTGGAAACGTGTTGGGCCTCAGCTTAGGTTAGGGAGGGGAAACTAGAGCTCAAAACATAAGCTTGATTATATTTGTTTAGATTTATAGTGTATGCAGTTGGTGGGTTGTTTTGATTTATTGACGGAGCAACGGGAAATTGTGTAAGTTTTAGGGAGATTTATTTTTTGTTCCTACTATTTATATCATTCATTTTCATAATTTTTCTTTGCTGCAGACAAGTGACATTTTTTAATATTGAAATTTGGATGGTTGAATTTTTTATTCTGAACTAAATTAACTGTTTTTATTGAGCTAACAAACCAGTTATTCTGAATATGTCATCTCAGAGTTTATTTTATAGAATCACAAAGTCTTAAGCATTGGACTCTGAGAAAAGTTCTTTGCTGGGCACCACACGGAGAAAAAAGAGTTCCCAAAATCGTGAACAAGCGTTCATGAAAATGGGAACCACGAACAAAGTGTTCAAATTTCATGGTACGTTTTTCAAAATCGTACCATGGGATTTGAACACTTTGTTCGAGGTTCCTAATTTCATGAACGCTTGTTCACGATTTTGGGAACTCTTTTTTCTCCGTGCAGAAATAGCGATACTATAGAAATTTTTTTTTACATTTCAAGTAATCCTAATCAAATTCACTGGCTAAAAACACAGATTTAGAACCACTTTTATGTTATGGTACTTGGATTAATTGAACTCACTTTTCAAAAACTGATACTTTGATTGATAGGGGAACTCAATGAAAATTCCTTCGAGCGCCTCATAATGACGTGTCTGCCCTTCTGGCGATCAATTAAAACTTCTAAAACGCATTTTCAACTGGAGTTCAACTAGAAAGCCCAGTTCCTGAGGGGAACACCCTTAAAGAGTATCGGGGCCGGCATTTATAAAGCGGATTCAGTGACAGTTTCATTCTCAACTTAATGTTAACATTCCCTAAGCTGTCGTGATAAGGTCCAGTTTGTGACGATGTACTACTTTCCCTTTACTAAGCAATCGATTCCAGAAGGGAAAAGATCACCAGTTGTGTTGGTCTGAGCTGGGATTTGAACCCCGATCTACCGCTTACGAGGCGGAAGCGTTACCACTGGGCTACGTGGCTCGGTCAACTGCAGTAAAGTATTGGAGCAATTCGCTACGAAATCGGTCTTTAATTTAATTTTAATTTTTGTATTTTTTAATTCTACCTTCAGTATGCCCAAAGAAGTCATTTCAGCAACTCTCTACGAAATTGGCCGATTTCGACCATTTTTATTTTTTGTATTTTTTTATTTGACTCAAACTTTGTGGAGGCCTTCCCTATGACCAAAAAAGCTATTTTGCGTCATTGGTTCACCCATACAAATCTCCTAACAATTTTGGCTGCTGTCCATACAAACCCGAGCATGGGTAAATAACAAGGGAAATGCGTAATAATACCTTTCTCTGGTATCAATACCAAATTTTGGTATTCCTGGACCCTTTAAAATTTGTCTTAAGGATTATGCAAGAGCAAAATGTGGTATCATACCAATTTAAGGTATTGTTTTGATATTGCAAAATTGCAGAATTTGTCAATGATCGAACACCACATTTTGGTATTCTTTTGGTATTACAGTATTTTATCAAATTCCTCTGCAACTATGGAAAAATTTTGACCAATTTTGACAAAATAATTGATTTTGCGCTAAAATGATGTCTCAAAGCAAATGCTTTCATTCAAAACCGGAAATTTCAAACTTGATTTTAAACATTTTTGATATACCCCCTATAGAAATGACTTGAAATTGTGGAAAATTTTCTAAGTCAGGATGGCACATTTTGGTATTATTTTGGTATTTAAGTGTTTTTTCAAATTTCTCTGAAACTATGGGAAAATTTTGACCAATTTTGACAAAATAATTAATTTTACGCTAAAATGATGTCTCAAAGCGAATGCTTTCATTCAAAACCGGAAATTTCAAACTTGATTTTAAACTTTTTTGATATACCCCCTACAGAAATGACTTGAAATTGTGGAAAATTTTCTAAGTCAGGATGGCACATTTTGGTATTATTTTGGTATTTAAGTGTTTTATCAATTTTCTCTGAAACTATGGGAAAATTTTGACCAATTTTGACAAAATAATTTATTTTGCGCTAAAATGATGTCTCAAAGCGAATGCTTTCATTCAAAACCGGAAATTTCAAACTTGATTTTAAACATTTTTGATATACCCCCTACAGAAATGACTTGAAATTGTGGAAAATTTTCTAAGTCAGGATGGCACATTTTGGTATTATTTGAATATTGAAAGGTTTCATCAATTTTCTCTGAAACTATGGGAAATCTGTTAAAAAAAATTTACGAGTTAATTAATTTTGCGCTAAAATGACTTGAAACCCAAAAATGTTAAAGATGATTTTAAAAATTAGTGTGATATACCCACTAATATTTTTTTCAAAAACGTTGAAATATCTCTAAGTCGGGATAACCAAATACTTTGAAAAACGAGTCAATCGAAAGATTAATGATTTTTGGTGAATTTCAATTCAGTTTCATTTTAATAATACTTATTTTTCAATCTTATTATTTTTCAGAAGCTTCAAGAACTTCAAGCACAGGCCGTTCATCAATGACAAATGCATTCGGTGTGGTGAAGAATATCACTAATAACAACATGGAATCATCAGGTGAGTAGATTTGGCTGTTGCATATGAATAATTTCCGTTTTTTTCACTAACTGCAACTGCTGCACTAAAAATGGTATGAAAATACCAAATTTTGGTATTACTTGTTCAAATACCAGCGACCATAATGTGCTCTTGGTTGCCCAGTAATAGATGGTAAAATACCATGAAATCATACCAAAATCATGTATGTGAAAGACCACAGAAATACCAAAATATGATTTTCCAAGGGCGCGGAAATACCTAAAAATAAAACCATGGCAATACCAAGTTTTGGTATTCAAACAATGTTCAAAAATCCAGAAGACCTCAACTTGGTATTGAAATGGTTTTATTTTGAGGTATTATTTTACCCTTGGAATAACATGGTTTGGTTTTGTTGTGCCCTGCCACATACAAGATTTTGGTATGATTTCATGGTATTTTACCATCTATTACTGGGCAACCAAGGGCACATTTTGGTCGCTGTTATTTGCCCAAGTAATACCAAAATTTTGTATTCCCGTGTTATTTACCCCTGCTCGGGAAAATGGTATGTAAATATTCAAACAGCTGTAACTTTTGAGTGAATTTTCTGATCAATTTGGTGTCTTCGGCAAAGTTGTAGGTATTGTTGAGGACTTTTGAGAAAAAAAATAGGTACACGGAAAAAAAATTGCAGATTTTTTTAATCAACATTTTTTTACTAAAACTCGATTTCCCAAAATACTTATTTTTTGATTTTCGAGATTTTTTGATATGTTTTAGGGGACAAAAATCCGCAACTTTTGAGCCATAGAGAAACATGGTCAAAAAAATCTGCCGCCGAGTTATGAATTTTTGAAAAAATAGTGATTTTTGGAAAAAATTGAAGTTTCATGCAAGAACAAGTTTGACATTACTATTTAATGCAAAATTGAATTTGCAATCGAAAAGTACTTTACAGATTTTTTAATAAAGGGCTCCGTTTTCAAGATATAGCCACCGAAAGTTTGATTTTAGCGAAATATTTGCAGTTTTTCAATTTTTAAAAATAGTGACCATGAGTGACCATTTCTAAAAATATTTTTTTTTTTGAAAAGTTCAGATTTGCTATAAAATTGTCTACGAGACATTGAAGATTGGACCTCGGGTTGCTGAGATAGAGCCGCTTTAAGAAAAAGAAACACGAAAATTGAAGTTTTCCAAAACAACCCACCTTTTTCTATTGACGATATCTTAGCAATTAATGGTCCGATTTTCAATGTTAATATATGAAACATTCGTGAAATTTTCGGATCTTTTCGAAAAAATTATTTTGAAAATGTTTAAATCAAGACTAACATTTTAGAAGGGCACGCCCTTTTAAAATGTTACGAAATGGTCATATTTTTAAAAATTGAAAAACTACAAATATTTCTCTAAAATCAAACTTTCGGTGGCTTTATCTTGAAAACGGAGCCCTTTATCAAAAAATCTGTAAAGAACTTTTCGATGGCAAATTTAATTTTGCATTAAAAAGTAATGTCAAACTTGTTTTTGCATGAAACTTCAATTTTTTCCAAAAATCACTATTTTTTCAAAAAATCATAACTCGGCGGCAGATTTTTTGTCCATCTTTCTTTTTGGCTCAAAAGTTGCGGATTTTTGTCTCCTTAAACATATCAAAAAATCTCCAAAATCAAAAAATAAGTATTTTGGGAAATTGAGTTTTAGTGAAAACAAAGTTGGTAAAAAAATCTGCAATTTTTTTTTCCGTGCACCTATTTTTTCCCAAAAGTCCTCAACAATACCTACAACTTTGCCGAAGACACCAAATTGATCAGAAAATTCACTCAAAAGTTACAGCTGTTTGAATATTTACATACCATTTTTGTATGGACAGCTGCCAAAATTGTATGGAGACTTGTATGGGTGAACCAATGACACAAAATAGCATATTTGGTCATAGGGAAGGCCCCCACAAAGTTTGAGCCAAATAAAAAAAATACAAATAAATTCCATTTCCGGTTTTGGTAGAGAATTGCTCATTTTGCATCATGGGTTAGTCCCTAAAATTTTCTTGAAATTTGACAGCTGTCCATACAAAAATGATGTAAGAAAATTCAAAAATCTGTATCTTTCGAATGAATTTTTTTATCGATATGGTGTCTGCGACAATGTTGTAGGTATTGATAAAAACTACACTAAAAGAAATGATAGACGGTGAAAACAAATTAAGATTTTTAATTTCTCTTTTTGTCACTTAAACTTAATTAGCAAAAAAACGCTAATTTAATTTTTTTTTTTTTTATATGTTTTAGGGGACATAAAATGTCAACTGTTCAGAAATTTCCAGAATATGCAAAAATATTTGACCAAGTTATGTATTTTTGAATCAACACTGATTAAAAAAAACGAAATATTGTTTGCAAAAATTTTTCAACTTCGAAAATCCAATCGGATGAAAATGAAAACGAATTTGCAATCGAAAAGTACTTAAGTGAGATTTTGATAAAGTACAGATAGAGTACAAAATTGTGTAAATAAGGAAGGTGTAGTTTAACCACTTTTATGATGTAATTTTACCCCGATTTGGACTGAAAAAGTGCCAGAACTCCAGAAAGGTGGCAATATAACCCATTTTCAGATGTAATATTACCATGAGTTTTTTTACTGTGTACTCATAAGGGTTATTTTTTGATTGTGCTAATCGAATAATAGCATCATTGGTGCGCTGGAAGTTTGGACGCGAAGTCGTGATTATTCAGGTTATTTTTTTGGTGTGCTTTTGTTTCGCTGTTCGTATGGGATGAGTGATTGTGCTAACCGAATAATAGCATCATTGGTGCGCTGGAAGTGGGGACGCGAAGTCGTGATTATTCAGGTTAATTTTTTGGTGTGCTTTTGTGTCGCTGTTCGTATGGGGTTAGCGCATAATTTGTAAAGGGAGCGCGTGGTCGTAAAAATATTCGGAGTGAAAAGTGATTTTTTTTGTGTGCCTTTTGTCGTGAATTGTGTGTGTTTCTTGCTAGTAATAATAATATCAGTCCTTCCTTTATCATCGTTGATCGGAGGGCACACCGCCGGTTGAGTTTGTCGTATTAATTGTGTTCCAAAGTAACTGGGTGTTAATTGTGTTTAGTACTTCAGTCGATTGCGGGCGGTGAGGCCACGCGCTTGCCTTACTGAATTATTTTTGTCTTTTTCGTCGAGTAATTGGTGTTTTTTTGTGCTTTTGTAAACTTAATTAATTGTTTTGTGATTTTCAAAGCCCTTCCTATATCATCGTTGATCGGAAGGCACGGCGTCGGGTGGAAACGAAACTATTGGCACTACGCCCCCCGGGGCATGGCCTTCCTCTAACGTGGGATTTCTGCTCCAGCGCCTCTGACGAGACAGGAGAAACCGGGACCGACGTTTTACTTCACCATCCGATAGAAGCTCAGTGGATAAGGCGGGAATCGAACCCGCGTCTCATAGCATCATCGGGATCGGCAGCCGAAGCCGCTACCCCTGCGCCACGAGACCCACTCGGGTCCCACGTCGGGTGGATTGTGCTTAATTTTTTCGAATAACGTTTTATTTTTTTGCTGTGAAAAGCCATTTCTATATAATGATTGAAAGACGCACTGCCAATTTGGATAGTCGAGTTAATAGTGGAGCAAAATAACTGTGTGTGACTGATTTTGTGTGTTAACCAGAAAGACCTTCCCATAACGCCTTTCGGGGTGTATCCTAGGGTTTTACCTCTCCTACTAACATTGAGTCCAAAACCTCCCTACAAACATCTATACCACTAAGGTGACGTAGGGGTCCTTGCGCACTTTAGATAGGTGTTTACTAACGATCCTCCCCTTCCCTGAGGATAGCTTGGACCCGGCCTGGACCCCCTTATGCCCTGGGCTGTATTACACACTCATCAAAAGATGAAGACATGGTATCTCCCGTGTTGGATTATTATTCCGGATGAGGGTCTAACACAACCAGACCAAACAGTGGGATAAGCGTTGTGGAGCCTTCCGGTGGTGGGGCGTCCTCCAAATGCTAATGCTAATGCTAACCAGAAAGACCTTCCCATAGCATCGTTGCTCGGAAGGCTCGCCGACGGGTCTGTTATGAAAGTCCTCCCCATAGCGTCGTAGCTCGGGAGGCATCGAAAAGCCAATACCTTATCCTACTAACCAAAACAAAAAAAATAATCACGTGATGCTTGAAGGAGATGCTGTGGATTCAACGGTCTCATGCGGTATCAACAAGTATATAGCGAAAAACTATGTGCTTGATGAGTCTGTAACTTCAACTATCGGACTAACATTCCTCCCTTTCGTTGAACTGCAGGCTTCTTGGGAGGGCGCCGGTATTGACTAATAAAGTAGGGATCTTCAGAGGTTAAACAGTGAACGGATGGTTGGCTCCCACTGATCATTTTTGATTCATTGTTTAACTTCAGCTGATCTGTCAATAACGGAGTAGCAGCTCATTGGCAGTCAACCATGCTCATGCTCATGCTCTCATGTGTACTCATAAGGGTTATTTTTGTGGGCAGGGGCAGTGATGAACCCATCAACAGATTGGGGAATCTTGAAACCGCAAAGGTCGATTCGACTTTCCTGAAAACCTGTATCCATAATCCCTTTTCAGTTCAGTTGCAAGAAGTGAAATGGCTGTCATCATCAGCTTGACAATCAAAAAACAAACATTTTGACTGTACATTTTCATCATCAGTGTCATCAACATTCGTTTATTTTCTTTTGTATTTTTTTTTTGTTTTCAGTTTTTGTGTTGGCTTTTTCGTGACATTCCATATATTTTTAACCATTCTTTTTTTCTCCTTTCACCTATTTAACTCTGTCACGCTTTCGACATCGCATTCACACTGACAGCGTCACTTGGCTGGCCGAGCCCGTGTTTATTCAATTGTCATTCATTAATTTTAATTATATTTATGTTAATTTATTCCACCCGGGCAAAAGTGAGACCAGCAGCGGACCCGAGTGTTGATTCATCTTCATTTTCGTATTTTTCACGTTGTTGCTGCTGCGCTCTTTTCTCGCTGTCAACTTTGTCACTTTTGACTGGTGCGGTGTTCCCCTGGAGAGGCCTTGCGAATTTTGCGCGAAACACCAGTGCTGCCAACCTGATTCCTTCCCGAACCAAAATCAGCAGCAACAACACGAAACGGATGTCTTCCCCGGGCCGGGTTGCCAGCTGGATGTGATTTGATTTGATTAAATTTTAATTCATTTTCCTGCTGCTGCCGCCGTGTCGCCATTTTCTCGTGTCGTTTTTTGGCGCAAAGTGCTCGGAAATACTCGGCGGAGCAGCGTTTCGTGTTTCTTTCTAATCGAAAATGTCTTTTGCACTCACACTCACTCACAGGCACACACTTTCAAACACTCAATTAGAAGTTTCTTCCGCTCATCAAGTTTTATATATTTTAACCTTGTTAATTATCTGTTTTTACACTCGTCTGTGTCGTCGAGTTCACGTTCTATAGAGTTTTCGTCTATCTTTACTTTCTGTTTTATTTACTTCCACTTTAGTGATCAACTCCTCACCAAGTTAATTTGCAAATTAGTTGGAATCCAAAGAAGATTTGTAAAATAAAAATTCGCGTTTTGATCGGGCTTCTTCGGGACTAATTACAACAAGATCATACAGTTTGATGCATCTCAAATTTGGTTGAATCGTAAACTGAAAATTACCCTTTTTCGTTGAACCTAATCTAACAGCTTTAAACTTTCCGTAATGCAGTTAAACGTGTTTTGACTGTACAAATTCGATACCTACCAATTGTCTATCGGGATGTTACAAGTGTGACTTGAAATGAGTGGTTCTGTAAGTCCTAGGTTTTCTTTATGACTTCTTACGATTTAGGTATTTACATGGGAACATCTTGGATGTTATTAGCTACACTAATCCTACGTTTTTTAGAGAGAGGTATTACAGAGGGATTTGCTGAGTGAAGATTGCAACCACACACCTTCTGTAACCGTATTCATATTTTTTTTCCATTATCTTTAAATAAAATTGAAGTTTGAAACGACAATAAATTTAAAAAAATCTTGCAAAAAGTTAAAGGTTTTCAAAAAAAAATAGTGTTATGTGTGCTTATAGTTTCCAGAAGTTAATCTTAAATTTAAATGAATCAATTTTACAACTATTTAAGTTATAAAGTTGTTGGCGGCTTCATTAGATTTTTATACATCAATTTTATACCCCTTCAATTTTTTAACAATTTAAATTTACGATTCATTTAAGATAAGAAAAAGTTTCATGGTCTTGCAAATTCGGGGCTTTTGGTGCGACCCCTCCAAACCACTTCAAACCACTGAAACATTCTTTGCTGTGAATGAATTTGGCTGAAATTTGGGACAATATTAACCCTCTACAACCCAACTCAGCCTTTATGCTGGCTTCGATTTGAAAAATCGCCGAAAATCCATTTTTAATCGATTTTTGATCTTTTAAAAGCATTTGAAAGAAAACCTCTTAAAATCTTAGAAAATGTATGGGTTGGAAGTTTTACTTGTTTTATGTGACTTTGAATTTTGAAAATGTCATTTTTTAGGGGTCAACTTTGGCTGTGTTTTTTACTAAAAAAAAACAATCCATCTACTTTCGCGACCCCCAGGTCTTTTGTGGTCCCTATTGCAAGGTTATGCTCGAACCTAAGAGTCCAAAGGCTTGAATTGGGAGAGCACCCAGTGGTTCTACAAACATTTCCTATTTTTTTAAGTAAAAGAAGTATGCAGTAATTTTTCTAGTGTCTCAGACTATGCCTCTGATGTAAAAACCAAGCGAAAAAGGGAAAAGTGACTGTAAAAACATGAAAAAATAGATAAGCAAAATCTAATGATAGGAGGTGTAGAATAGGCCAAAAACTACCAAAAACAAACTTAAACTAAACAAGATAAATGCTTACTAAAATACTAAAAATCAAACAAAAAGAAAACATAACACAAGAGAAGTAAAGTTTTTCGCAAAACAAAAGTTGCTCAAAATGACCTCCTAAACACGGGAAAAATAAAAATCTTCGGAAAAAATTTTGAGCAGTAGAGGGTTAAAAAACTATCTCAAGATGTAGTGCTCAAAATATGAAATTGATCAGATCAATATTTTTGGAGATATCGTCAAAATAGCAAGTGTCGTATTTTTGACGATAATGTCTAACTTTGAAACGATAATAGGTAGCTAAGCTTTTCAAAAAGTATCTGAAAGTAGACATTCCGAAATACTTATGCTGATAATTTCATGAAGTTTGGTCGAAACACGATCAAACACCAGCAATTTTATTTTTAAGTTTTGACAAATCGTCCAGTGTCCTGTATTTTTGACCAGTACTGTAAGTGTATTTTTTCACGAAGGTGATGTGCATGCTTTTGCATGAAGTTTTACTATTGGATTTAGGTTTTTATTTGAGTTTTCTGATTTTAGCCAAAACATTTTAGCATACATTTTAAGGGAAACCAAATGGTACTTTAACCACTATAATTAAATTTAAAATGTTAAAAACCTTTTTTCTTCGAAAAATTTTTTTAGACATCAATAAAAAAAAGCAATACAAGTTTTGGCAATTCGTCGACATCATTTTGATTCTTTTGGCCAGGATTAATAAAACCAAATAAAAAAGTGCAAAAAGTGTGATCTTTTGACTTCTTCACAAAAAATATCAAACTTCAAATGTCAAATCAACCGTTATTTCAAAAAAATTATGAGAACTTAAGCGCTCAAATCATTTTGAAATATGTTGCCCAACTAAAGTAGAATTTATTTTTTGTTGAATTACACCGACCAACAAAATTTCTGCGCAGGCTCAAATTGAGGGGAAGCATGAAGTTCAGGGTTCCCACGTGAGCATTGAATTTTTCAAAAATATTTAGACTGCGCTGAATGGGTTTTCTCCAAAGTTTGTATGGAAAATTAGGGCGGTTCGTCACTGTTGCAAACAATTGCATGCAATATGTGGGAGCGACTGAGCGACATAACTCAATCGGTCTCTTTGAACCATTTCCTGTTTTACCCGATTCAAGTGAGAGGGAGAGCAAAGAGAGAGTATTCTGTAGCGATTGGTGTGGAAAAAAAGGAAAAGAGGCAAAATTCCTAGAATTTAGGAATTTGATACTTTTTTTTTATTTCAGTGTAGGAAACGATCAGAGCCAGCCATTAGCCGAAACGTTTATTGTTTAAACTTCCGTTAAAAAAAATACACCCGCGTCCAAACAGCAACTCTTTCCCAATTCTCTTTTGTGCAGCTGTTCGAACACAAATCCAAGTACACGTTGAGCTTCTAACTTTGGTGACTTTGGGTTTGAACTCTAATGACAAAAATGTTTTGTTTGGACGGTTTTGCCGGCTAAAATAACTTGTCAAAGCTCAATCAAAGCTCGTGTATTGCTTAAACCTTTTGTTTAAGACAAATGTTCAAACAATGGAGCATTTCCGTTCGAGCAGTTTTTCCTTTTTTTCTACAATGTATTCCTTCTGGTAGAACTGTCATTTCTACCACTCGAATCGCGTGCTCCATTGTTCGGTGAACACGACGAACTCTGTTTCAAACAAAACAGTATTCAAGTCAAACACGAATGAAGGTTCAAAAGCAAACTCGTCACCAAGGTTTTGATTTCAATGACTGGTCAGAGCAGTTTGTTGTCGCTTTCGATTTGTGATCGCGAGTGAATCAGTCGTTTTGGAGCAATCAGGACCCTTGGATGCAACACATAGCTGAAAAGAATTCCAAAACTCTAAAATGAACTCTATGTAACTTGATTTCTCGAATTCGCCTTAATGTAAGTAGAGATAATTTGCAGAAGACAAAAAATCGAAAAAGCATGTCTTGTAAAGATAAAAAAAAATGTATGATTAACGTAGCATTTTTGTATGAATCCGAATGGGTGACGAAAAAACGATTCTCTCGAAAAATCAAACGTGTATTCGAATGCCGAAGCAAATTAATAAAATATGAATAACAAACATTTCTGAGATTTGCTCATCCAAACACTTTTCTCAATTCGCTTTCAAAATATTATATTTCGTGCAACCAAGCTCATCATTTCCGAATAAATGACCCAATCAACGTTCAACAAACTTTTGACAGAAATTCGGCAAAATTTTGTTTCGAATTTCAATCCCCGCTCCCAAAACTCAAATCGTCATTATTAATTGCCCAACGAGGTAAAACATTTCAGATTCGGTGAACCGGTCGATCAAACGTGATATTCCGTTCCACAATCGTGTTGAAAACCATTTCCAGGTTTTCATGTCGTATCGTGTGGGTGTGTGGTTTTTGAATCAGCAGTAACAGTAACGAGGGAAATATCAATTAGTAGATGGCACTGAATGTTTTTCCCTACGAAGAAGGTTTTCCGGAAATTTTCCAACCTGGTTTGGTATCGGTGAGTGTGTATGTTTTTTTTTTCTCCTTTCAATAAACGAGCTTTTTTCCGTAAGGACTATCCTAAATTCATGGGACAGACTGTATCACATTCAAGCACTAACACACACACATAAGCGCACATACATACGCTTGATGCCGGTATTTAATTAATGTTACGCAAATAGAGCCTACTCCGGAACAAAACAACTGTGATTTATCGCAGAAAATTTGGCTAGGGTGGTGGTGAAGTTTCCAAATAAATAAAATATTAATTCTTATAATGATTAAAATTAGAAATTTAGAGACACTCTCTGATAAAAACATATTTGATTTATCGTGATAATTTTTAATAACCTTTATATTTAAAATTTAGCTTATTAGAACATTTAATTAAGAGTAATTAAGAATTACTGCATGTGTCATTTTTTAAATTTAAAAAATCTTTCGAGAAACCCACGAGGAAACCCTGATCTGAACCTTCGTATAAATTGTCTTCGAGCACAAAATATGCATATTAGGGACACATACCAAAGCACACACACACACACACACTCATACTCTAGTACAGAACAAACAACCACTCGAATACCCCCTCCCTGTGTACGGTTGCAATCTTCAGCCAAATTTGGGGCCCCCATTTTTCTTCTTTGGAGAAGCTTGAGAAGATTTCCAACCTCCTCCCTCTGCATCTTTTCGTTGAGAGATGGCTCCTTCAAGACAGAGAAACGTGCTACTCTGGGACGAACCTCACTCTGGTCTGTCTGCATCCAAATTCATTATACAGATATACATTTATCAAAAAAGGGAGATAAAAAGGACTCGGACAGGAATAATTTTTCATTTGCTTGATCTGCTTTTTGTACATTAGTTTTTTTTCTTCTTCTTCTAGCTTCTTTCGTCAGAAACATTTTCGTTCTTTTCCTCGAGTTCCTCGCAGCACTTTGAAACGATTCCTGGCTTCGTTTTGCACACAGCTATAGTTTTTCATCTTCCCCATAACTTTTCCACTTTTCATCGCCGCTAAAGACAGGAACAAAATGTCTGCCATTGCTTGTTGTTTTATGCATCAACGGAACGGGGATTTTCCTGGCGCTTTCTTTCCGGTGTATTTTCCCTGCACTTTTTTTAAACCCTCCAGCCAAGTTGGTCTTAATGCCTTTTTAAAACGAGCTTATTCCTTCCTGTGTTTTTTTTTTGCTGTTTTTGTTGCACTTTTTCTGAACAAAATTTATTTACACAATTTCTTGCTTTCATTGCACTCCTCTCGGCGTGCGCACAGTAGCGTGCAGCGGCATTTTCCGGAGGTCGGGAAAAAAACGAGGGCGCGGAAAATAAAACTTTCATAAAATAGCAGGCGAGCTTTCAATATGCAGGCGGGATGCTGTTGTGCTCTGGAGGCGTGCTCCAAAATGCCGACAGCTGTCGATGCCGTCAGTAAAGGATCTTTAATATTTGTTTTGTTTAACTTGTTGAGTGGAAAAGAGTGGAAACTCAATAGATTAAAGTATGTTAATGACCAGTGAGCTACAAAAATTTCTTAAGTAACTTTACTAAACTCAGTAAAAATTCAACAATTTTAACTACCGAAGCAATCGATTTCAGTAATGTTCAATTGAAGTTTGATGTATTTCAACTAATCGTTATCTTTTTTACATCCAATTTAAGATAAAATTTGGTTCACTTTAAAAATGATTAAATAAGCTAATTTTACATTTTTTTTCATCAAGCGAACTGAGAACAAACTTAATCAAAATAATTGAAAAAAGTGATGTCATAATTGAAAAACCAAAAAACAAATCTTTAAAAACAACTAAACGTCCTTTCTTGATTAAAAAATGTTAACAATGCATTGGCAATTCGTAAAAAAAACTAATGAATTGTATTTCTTTTTGCTTTTACTGAAAAAACATTATGAGAAGAACAGTTTGAAAAATATTTTTTGTAAGTTAAACAATTTTATTTATTTAAAAAAAATGGCTTCCAAAACCTATGTATTTGTTAATCTGGCTTTTTTGTGTGAACTCCGTTTAAGGTGAAGCCGTTGATCATTTTGGAAGAAAATTGATCATCACTATAAAATATTCTGTATTAAATTCAATTTAACGAATTTCAGCACCAAAAGGAATCAGCATGTGCCGGTTGTTGCCTTCTTGAAGCCACTGAAAGAATTTTTGATATAAACCAAATATGCTTCAAAGTTTATATAATTTTGTGGCACAGTCATTGACGTCCTAGTTGGCAATCATTGATTAATGACGATTTCCATAACTTAACAAGGAATGGGATAATCGTTACCAAATGGAATCAGCATGTGTAGGGCACTATGCTAAACAACTTGTTGAAGGAATTTTGTCAAAATATTGATAGCGACGCAAAATTTATATCTTTGAACAAAAAATCATGACAATGATGGTAGTCTTCACATTAAGCGATTCTCTACGAAATCGTTTTTTAATTAATTTTTCTGTATTTTTTTAATCCAGTTGAAACTTTTTTGGTGCTTTCGATATGTCCAAAGAATTCATTTTGCACCATTAGTTTGGCAGCTGTCCTTACAAAAATAATATACGAAAATTCAATACTCTGCATCTTTTGAAGGAATTTTTTGATCGATTTCGAGCCACAACTTAATTTTTGGATGTGAAATCAAATTTGCAATTGAATAGTACTTTAGTGAAATTTTTGTTTGAAACAGTTTTATTAGTTACAGTGAGTTTTTTGAAAATAGTCGCTGATATTTTTTTTAAATTATTTTTTTTATCAAGACTAACATGAATGTCTGGCATTTTTGAAACGATAGTCTTGGTTTAAAAAAAATGATAACATTTTCGAAAAAAATGTTATCTTGGGCAAAGTTGTAGTGGGTTTAAATTAATTTTTGTCAGTAACAATTGATTTTCAAAATTCACCATTTCATTGTTTTTTTTTTTATATTTTTGGATAATAAAAATTATTGACTTCATTTTTTAAGTAAAATCAAATTTGCAATTTAAAAGTACAAAAGAAAAACCTTGGTAAAGTACGCGCATCAGAAACAAGTTATTTTAATACTAAGTTTTTTTTAAAAGGTGGTAAGTCTTGATTTTTTTAATGGGCCATGTTGAAAAAATATATTTTGGATAAGCTGAGGAAATTTTCTACATTCTTTTTTTTTATTATTTTGATACGGACTTGCAGATGGCTGCTATACTATTGTTATTTTTTTTATTTCAATTTTTAAATAAATAAAATATTAAAATTAAAGAAAACCTTTTTTTTAATTTGCCTGTTTTTAAACTGACTGTTAAAAAAGGCAATTTTGAAAAAATTCTTTTCATTCAAATATTTTTTTTTTAAATTTTGTTATCAAGAAAAACATTCTTGTAGAACATTTTCAATAATTGAGCCAGATTTTTTTTAAATTTACTTTTGTTTTCAAAAATTGAAAAAAAATAGTTTCTCAGCAAACAAAGGCCATATCAAAATAGGCAACTCCGAGAAAAACTATTTTTTTCCGGTTGTTGTTTCTGCATGGACATACTTGAACAAGAATTTTAAAAAATGAGGCATTGGTGCATTGTAAGTTTGATTTTATATTAAAAAATATAATTTAAAAAATTCGTGACCTATTTAAAAAAAAAAACATTTTTTTTAATCAT
The DNA here is from genome assembly GCF_015732765.1 of Culex quinquefasciatus. Lineage (NCBI taxonomy): Eukaryota > Metazoa > Arthropoda > Insecta > Diptera > Culicidae > Culex > Culex quinquefasciatus. The sequence continues at coordinate 172,971,757 of NC_051862.1, read as the reverse complement.
TCATTTCAAAAAAGGATTTTTTTAAATAATTTCATGCATCAGCATACAAAAAATATTTAAATTACCAACTCAAAGGCACAAAATTGATAAAATAAAAACCTTCAAAATATAATTTTCTTTTGAATTTTCAAATACCATTTTTGTATGCCAAGTTGGTATGGAAAATGATATTGACAAACTGAAGATAGTGAAGATACAAAATGGATTCTTTGGGCATACCGAAGGCATCAAAAAAGTTTCAGCCAGATTTAAATTACAGAAAAGAAGATTTGAAACGGGCTAATTTCGTAAAGAATTGCTCTGTTCTGATCTGATCTTATCTCTTTTATAATTAAAAAATCATAAACTATGACTATTCGTACTCGTTTTTACTAAAAACAAAATCGGGACTGGCAACACCAGCCAGCAACAGTCAAGTGTTCGGAGCTCTTCAGTCTTTTCGATTTTTTCGCCGTAATTTACCGTGATTACCCGCGAGTTTGCTCCTCCAGCATGCCAAGGGCCGGCCGTGGCCGTGGCAGTTCGAGTGCGGCCTCGAAAAACCCGCGAAGTTCATCTACCGGCAGAGTGCAGAAAGGTAAACACACCAATGCCGCATCGACCGCCATCGCGCACGGGAGCGTGCCCGGTGACGTCACCGATCCTTCATTTTTACACGTGTCATACCGTCCACGTGAGTCCCCGGTACGGACGAGACAATCGACCCGGGCATCCGGAAGCACTTCCGGCCAGCAGCAGCAGCAGCAGCAGTCCACCAGCACTACGACGACAACCACTTCCAACGTTCCCACCAGCAACGAATTTGAGATGCTGAGTGGAGATGAAAACAACACCGACAGTGACAGCAGCAGTGCTGGCGACGACGATGACGATGATGAACTTGCGCGCAAGCAAGGAAAGCAGAAAAATGGTAACTCTCCGAAGGAACGACGACCACCTCCAATTTTTGTTTTGGATACGTTGGCTGACGATGTTGACGAGTTGCTTGAGGGACTCCAATATTGTCTCAAAATTAGCAAAACTTCTGTGCAAGTGATTACCCACAAAAAGCTGCATTTCGACTTGGTGGTGAAGAAGTTGAAGTTGCGAAACTTCAAATTCTTCACATTTGATCCTGCAGAGAAGGTCCCAGTGAAGATCGTCCTTCAGGGATATCCGGACCGCCCGATCTCCGACCTGGAAGAACACCTGACGGGCGTCAAGGTTAAGCCTCGAGAGATAAAGGTGCTCTCAAAATCGACTACGGTGACAGGTACGTACACCTTGTACCTCCTATACTTCGATCGCGGGTCCGTCAAAATCCAGGACCTACGGCGGATCAAAGCACTGGACGGCTTCTTTGTGACGTGGCGATTCTACACGAAGAATCCGGCCGACGCAGCCCAATGCCACCGCTGTCAGAAATTCGGACACGGCTCAAGAAACTGCAATCTCCCACCCCGGTGTGTAAAGTGCGGTGAGACCCACTTCACCGAAAGGTGCAGTCTTCCGCGGAAAGACCAACTGGGGAAAACGCCCAGCAGCACAAAGCACGTGTCAAGTGCGCCAATTGTGGTGGAAACCACACGGCGAATTTCCGTGGCTGTGCCGCGCGGAAAAAGTACATCGAGGAGCAGGACAAGAAGAAGAAAGCGCCAGCGTCCCGCCAACCTCCGAAGACTTCGAGCTCGACCGCTGCAGCAGCTGGCGGCGGAGCGGCTCCATCGACCAACCCAGCGTTCCCTCCCGGTTGGGGAGGTTCGTACGCTAGAATAGCCGCTTCTGGGGGCGGTTCTCCCCCGGGACAAGCTGATGTTACCGGTGATGATCTCTTCACGCTTCCTGAGTTTTTCGCCCTTGCTGGAGAGATGCTCACGCGCTTTCGTGCCTGCCGAAACAAGGCAGAACAATTCCAAGCTCTCAGTGAGCTGATGATGAAGTACATCTACAACGGATAAGCTGCCTTGTGCAGCGAAGTTTTTCGACGTCAATAGACAAAACATACTGTGATTTAGTGTTAAGCTTTTCTATTTCTATCCTTTTCCTTAGCAAATCTAGAAGGTTTTTTTTTTTAATTTTTCCTTCTCTTGCCAAATCCATTGTTAGAATATCCAATTACATCAAAATGAATTATAGTGTAAACCATAGTTGAAAGGAACTCCAAAACTCTATTAGGTCATAAGAAATACGGAATTGTAAATTGATTATTTTCTGACAAAATAAATTGAATTGAATACTAAAAACAAAGGATTCTTTAAAAAATGTCTTGTAAATCTGTTCCTATCAGATTTTTAATCTTTGAATTGAATTTTGAACAAATTTCAAACAGATTTTTTTCATGGTCGGCCTAATATGTCTTTTTTTTAAATAATAATTGAAAATTTTAAAGAAGAATTGTTTTTAATTTATCAAGTCATTTAACAAGTTAATTAAATTATCTTTTTGTTAAATTTTCACATCATTTCATTGTTTGATTAAAAAACATTTTACCTTGTTTTGAAAATAATTTACGAAAAACAACAAAGTACTCAAATTTCCACTAGGAGAAGGTCAAATAAGTTTTTAAAAATTGTTATTATGTGTTTTTGAAACATAATTAAAAAAATCTGTAAATTTATAGGCATTTTCAGTAAAACAAATGTCATATGAAATGTGAAAACTTTTGATTCTTGCTTCGATTTCAGTTTAGAGTGTAATATGATTCGATAATTTTATAAACAAAATTAGTTTCATTGAATTTTAGGCAAAATTTTGAATTTTTTACAATTTTACTTAAAATTTATATGTATTTTGTTTAAAAGCTTATAAACTTTTTTTCTTAGAAGCTGTATCAGGCACCTTAGTGATGAAACATTTGACATAAACATAAAATTTGAACACATTAAATCTGATTTTTACAAGAATAGCTATGACTATGAAAGTCACCCCGGAATTCAAAATAAGAATTTTCAATGCAACTAATATTTTAAACTCTATTGAAAAAACTTTTTATCAGAAATAGTGCATGAATCTTGTGTGGCCTACCCTAGTACATGTTTTAAAATAGTAATCTTCAGACAAACCTTATCAGTTGGAAAATATTTCAAAAATAAATTGAAATTCTATCAATGTCAGCCCGGTTTACGGTACGTGTTTTATAAAATCAAAAATCTTTTTGCCTTTTTCCCCCGGAAATATGTTTTTTTACGAAAATGTCAAACTTGCGCTCAACAAACTTCTGTTTCTTCAGATTTAAAACACGTCTAATCTTTAAATCTTGGCAAGTAATAATTGATTCTTATCGCCCTCATGACTGCAATTAAAAATACATTTTTTGTACCACAAACCTTCAACATAAATGATCCGAAGTCCTTCCACGAACGACAACTTGGAACCATTTTTCAGCTTCCTGAATGTTCAACCATTCCCCGAGATAAAATCTGAACAAAAAAACTCCCCCATAATTAGCCCAACAGCATGTTTCTTTCGAAAAACTTTACCACTTTTTCCAACACCCCCCGGAACTGACCATCATCACATTGCTGGCGCAGTGAGCTGCCATCATTTTGAAACTTTGACGCGGGTTAAGTCAAGTGCTCCAACCCAGCAAAAAAAAAAAAAATGCAGGAAGGAAAGAGCCACCATTTTCACCCCAGTTTTTCCGGAGTAACACTCTGTAACTGCAGTTACAACTGCTGGCAACGCTCGAGAGCTTTTCCAATTATAAATTTCCGGCTGGATTCCACTTGTTTCCAACGTGTATGTGTGTGTAAGTTTGCCGTCAAACTTTGTAACATTTCCTCGTTGTCCTCGTGTTTTTCTTCTTCTTCTTCTTCGAATGGTCATCATATTTTATACGCTAGGGTCAACTATCTTTCACTAAGTGTATATACTATCTGGTGCAGTGACAATCTCGCACACACTCACACTTTCATTCACGCACACATACACTTGAAGTCCTCGTTGAATCATTCACGAAGCGCTCCTTTTTTCGCTCTCTTTCGGGGGGAGGCTGATTTATGGTCAGTTTTATCTGACAGTCGAGGACCGGTCGCCACCACCGCTGACCCTGTAGATGGACAGCAGGAGCAGCAGGCCCGTGCAGAACCCGGCCAGGATGAGATTACTCCGCAGCGAGTGGCCGCTCTGGATCGCCGCCGGATGTTCGCCTGGAAGGAGAGATAGAAGAGGAATAAAATTTAGGCTTGGTTGATTTTTTTACGATGGCAAAAAAAACCGGAAATAAAATAGTAACTCAAAAATGTAAAAAAAAACCGTACAAAAACTGTATCGATGATATTTAAGAATAAAGAGCAATTCCATGTCAAATAGGGAATCGGTTGTACTCGACCCTCTCCTATTTCAATAAAACATTGTAGACATGTTATCCTATCTTTATATAAGCCATTTTTGTGTATATGGGCCCAGTTACACTCAATAATGACATTTGAGAAGTGCGTAAGTGTTTTAAATATTTTTGTATTCCGTAATTTGAATAATGCTGCATCTCGAATCCGTTGCATCGTATCAAAAAAAAGTCAAAGACAAACTTGTAGGAAATTTGACGGGCTTTCCAAAAAAAAATACACTGAAAGAAAAAAACACTCCACTTTGATGAGATTTTTTGATTTTTAAGTTTAAAATTAAAATTTGAGGGTGAGCCCACGATTGAAAATAGCCTAAGATGTTACAAAAAGACTAACGAAAAATGCAGGATGGAGCAACTCACATAAAAAAATACAAAAATCATTTACTGAAACTGTTTTTTTTTTTCAAAAGTACTCTTAACATCAAAATTTTCAAAATCCAAACACGAGAGTCGATTCTCTAGACAATTTTACATAAAAGTCTCCATATTGACCATTGTCCTAAGTCCAATCCTTGTGAAGTTACATCGGTTTTCAAAATAAAAATGTTGAAAAAATAGGTTTTTTCATGGTTTTTCGTTATTTCTATATGACAGACTTGATTTTTCAGCCTCGAAAATATTTTTGCAAATCAAGTTTTGGTGACAAAAGGTGAAATTAAAATCTCCAAAAATTATTTACCAGGTATCATTTTTTTCAGTATAGTCCTTATCCATACCTACAACTCTGCCGAAGACACCAAATCGATCAAAAAAATCTTTTAAAAGATACAGATTTTTGAATTTTCATGCATCATTTTTGAATGGACAGCTGCCAAATTTGTTTGGAATATTATATAGACAAACTAATGATATAATTTAATTTTTTTGCCATATTTTGTACTGGAAATCTTCCTTAAAGAATACCATCAAGTGTTGCATTAAATTAAAGCTTCTTCACTCAAAATTCCGCATCAACCAAATCAAACTGAATTGTAGCAATAAAAGCCAAGTACCAGACAGATAACGGATCGCCCAATCCAAGGCCAATCACCCGAAATGTGGCCAACACCCGCCAAATCTCCTCCCTCGACATTTCACTACAAGGAAGCGGCCCGCAAAAATTTCGCCAATTAACTTCAAACCCAGCACGTTTCCAAAATAAATACACAACGCTTTCGGGTTTTATGAGGCTCGTAAAAAGTGGCGCTCTCACGCGCTGTCTGTCTTCATTCCCTCGCGGAGAAAAGCCCCCGCAAGTCTAGGCCAAAGAAAACACAGAGACCCCCCGCGGAGAACAAAGGGTAAGGGGGGGAGGATGGACAAAGGGAAAGCAATCAGCTTTGACTGTTTGGTGTTTTTCCGGGCAGCGGCACGGCGGCCCCAGAGTCGTTGGCCCCGTCGGATTGCACCCCATAAATCAAGTTCGATAATCAGACCGCTCCCCCCATCTCCTCTGTTTGCGTGATTTGAAGAAAGTTCTAAAAGGGGCTGAGGATTGTAACAGTCAGTAAATCATGCAAGAGACCGAGAATGAAGAGGAATGATCATTAGAGGATCTTGAAAATTTACTAAAAATTAGGTGAACAAGGAGTTGAGTGAACTTTTAAAAGTGAAAAACTAACATTGAAAAAAAAAGGAATGAATTACCCTTCATCCGGAGAGTTTGAAGTAAATCTTCGGTGGTACCCGGAAAGTCTAAATGAGAAAAAAAAATGATGAAAGAAAAGAATGAAAAACATATCGGTGAAGTGATGCAAAAGGATATGATGATTTGAGCAAACTGCTACATTGAGTTGATTTGTAGTTAAAATTTGGGAATTTTGCAGTGCGATCCATATATTTCATGAACGTAAAAATGTTAAATTTGGAAGGTAAAACATTACATGGTTAAACATTTTACCTCAAAAAAGACTGAAAAAATTACATTGCAACTGAAAAGTAGTAAAATTAAACATTCTGTAGGTAAAATTTCAACTTTCTTCTGACTTAACCCTCTTCAACCCAAACCCACCTATAGGCGGGCTTCGATCTGAAAATTCGCTAAAAATCAATTTTTCAACCAATTTTTGATCTTTTAAATACATTGGAAAGAAGAACTCTTAAAATTTATTAAAATGCTAAGGTTGATGATATTTGATTTACAAAGTCGTTTGTCAATTTTTTGAAGCTTTTAATTTTGTTAGGCACTTGCAAACATGCTCAAATTATTTAAAACATTTTTTTTTCTTTTTTTTACTTTGGGGGTTTATAAATGATAAATAAACAATTAACAATTGTTCAAAAACATCCTCAAATTTCTTTCACTACCACAGAAAAAAGAAGGAGTTCTGTTTGTTGTTTGTATTTTATAGTCCACATGGCTGCAATATATATATATTTTTTTTTTCAAAATTTCTTAGCGATTCTATACGACAAAACGTTACTTAATCTTCTCTCCAACCAGTCGAAAGCTCATCAATATTTAACAAATCATGAAGACTTGTAGAGGTTAAGCTCGTTTCCCAAACAAAATCCATCTCGAGGGAGGCAAACATTCAGTTTTGTATGTTTCGTTTTTTTTTCTCTTTTTTCGAAAGCTCAAAAAGAAAGCAATAAAAAAGTTGGGGGGAAAAGAGAACACTCACCGTTGAGCACGTGCACGTTCACCGTGATCGGATTGGCCGTCGAGGGCGAGCACGTATACTTGCCCGAGTCGGAGGTTTTCGCCCGCTGGATCAGCAGATAGGACGTCGTGATGTCACCCTTCTCCGTTATCACCGACACGCCGCCACGTGGCGAATCGTAGTTGATTTCCTGCATGCGTGAGAAAAGGAAAAAAAGAAAACGGAGAAAAGTTGTATCAGAAAAGAAGCATTTTGTAGGCGGAAAATAAAAATCTGCAAACAGTAACACACACACACACATACACAAAATCAAACATCCAAAATCACACACACCCACACAAGATGAAAGATGGTCCCAGCAGTAGATTATGACAAAGGTCGTCAGTGGATGTATCGGGTTGGAAAACGATCAACAACAAAGGAAAGGACGCCCACCTTCCAAAGCAAACTTCAGAAAAGGGGAAAAAATGTAGTAAAAAAGACTGTTGGGGACAGATGGAACGTGTCAGGAAAGCGATTTTTCCTCAAAAGTTTAGCACCGTGTGATAATTTCACGCGTTGATATGACACACACAATGGGTAGTAAATTGCATATTTTTATAAAATTAAATTGTCTGATTTTCCCAATTTCTGATTACTTTTTTGTTTTTCTGTATTTTTTTTTTTTTTTTTTTTGCAAAAATATTATTATTGGAAGAGAACATGTATAATAAAATTGAACTTTTCGATCAAATCTCAACATCAGTTTCTACAAATGGTGGAAAGAGCTTTAAAAATCCCAATTTAAAGTCCCCCAAAAACAATCACTTGATATTCATCAAAGACACTGTGCGACGTTCATTTCGGGGTTGTGCCATTTTCCGGCGTCAAAATTAGATTTAGATCAGAGAAATATGGTACGCTTCGTCGAAGCTATCACCTTGGATGTTCTCTTCCCAAACCTACAGCCCATATAGCTCGGTCGGCCGTAGAGGTCTTTGCCTCTGTGTCGTCGCTCTAATGGAAGGGAAAATGGTTTTCCTTCGCCGAGCTTTTTTTCCTTCGCTTCCTCTTTGATTCATCCTTTCAAAAACGCTTTCCATCACGCATTTCAGCGCTGTTGGGCTGAGAATGGTGAACAGAAAAGGCACATTATGATTGAATACGCTAGGTTCCATTTTTCATTTTAATGTGTTTTGCTTGACAAAGGTGGATGTGCTATTGGAACCGTCGTCTCATGGTAAGTGGGAGCGGCGCTTTTTTGTCAAGTGAGAGCACTGGGGAAAGTTTCAAATGGACAAAGAGTTGATATTTCCTAGACATATTTGACATATGGCAGCGGCAGGACGTGGATAAAGTTAACCCGATAAAGGAAAATTTTGATATGACTATTGGCACTTTCAGAAAAACTGACTTATCATGTGCCATTTGATTTATTGATGGTGATAACGATACTAGAATCTAACTTTTTTTATGATATTTAACAGTCCGAAGAAAGCTGCCAATGACTAAAGAATTGATTGAGTCAGATTTGCATTTTTTAATTTTACTAAGATCCATTCATTTTTAATAAACCTAATATAATTTAAAAATAATAATCGAAACATTGATTTTCAATAGTTAAAGTTGTTTTACTATCGACTCAACACCTATTCAATACTGACCTATTATCAAAGTTCCCCAAAATGGGCCAACTTAAGTTGGCCCAAAATTTTCATCAATTTCCGGAATGTGCAAAAAATCTTTGAACGAGTTACGAATTTTTGAATTAATAATGATTTCGAACCATTTATAACGTTCATTTAAAATGTGAGTCTTGATTAAAAAAATGTTTTCGGAAAGATCGGAAAATTTCACGAATGTTTCATATTTTAAAATTGTAAATCGGACCATTAGTTGGTGAGATATCGACATTAGAAAATGGTGGGTCGTTTGGGTGAGACATAGAAAACATCAACTGTTTTTAAACCTTTGCTTGGCAGCAACTAAGGGTCGCATCAACAATGTTCAAAAAAGCAAAATATAGAGATTTTTTTTCAGTGTAGTCCTTATACATACCTACAACTTAGCCCAAGACACCAAATCGATCAAAAAATACCTTCAATAGATAAAGATTTTTGAATTCTCATATATCTTTTATATATGGGCAGCTGCCAAATCAATATCAAGGAATTCCATGTTTGGAAGATGTTAAAATTTGATATGTAAATTTACCTTTTCTTAGATGTTATTTAACCACGGTTGATGTTTGAAAATGGTAAAATAAAGCTTTTTGAAACAATAACTAACGTTTTTTTGCAATTCCGTCGTGAAACTACTAACTTTTTCTGTCATTCTTGAACGACGAAATAGCCTAATTTTCTGTACCAAAAATAACAGAATCGAATAGCAACACTTTTCAAAATAAATGCTGAAAAGTTCTACTTTTCAGCACTGAAATAGGTGCTGAAAAGTTGAACTTTTCAGCACTTGTTTCGAAAAGTAACACTTTTCAACTTTTTTTTGATTTAAACGATTTATTGACAAAATACATAAAAAATTGACTTAAAATTTTACTCAATGGGTGTTTTTCGGAATTGCAAAAAATGTTGTATGGAACTCGTTGCAAAACTTGATTTTTTCAGCACTCTTCGTATTTATCCAACTCGGTGAACCTCGTTGGATAAATATACGACTCGTGCTGAAAAAGTCCTCTTTTTGCAACTTGTTGCATAATAGTAGTTTATGCAACAAGTTCAACTTTTCAGCACCTATTTCAGTGCTGAAAAGTAGAACTTTTCAGCATTTATTTTGAAAAGTGTTGCTATTCGATTCTGTTATTTTTGGTACAGAAAAGTAGGCTATTTCGTCGTTCAAGAATGACAGGAAAAGTTAGTAGTTTCACGACGGAATTGCAAAAACTACTTTTTCGACACAATATTCACAAGTTCCTTTTGTTGTTAAAAAAGGAAACCGTGAATATTGTGTCAAAAAAATGTCATAATGAAATTTAACTGCGTATATTTAAATCTATTTTTTTACAGAGATTAATAATTTAATAATTAATATTTTGTAAAACCAGTCAGGTTGAAACATCCTTCATCTATTTGGTTTTCGATTTGTAGGCTAGCTTAAAAGAGGTGGAAACCCGTGTTATTGAATTTTGGGCACTGAAAAGGACAGTAAAAAATTAATATATGTATGGTGGAAAACATCTGCAATTAAAGAATAAACCATAATATTTGAAGCTTTAAAAAAAGTGTTTTTGACACTTTAAAAATTTTAGTCTAGATTTAATTGAAAATATTTCTGAATTTATTTTTATCGAAAAGAGCACAACATTTCACAACATTTTTATTTCAAACTTCTAACTAATAGTTTGCGAGACATTTTCAATAGAAACATGAAAGCTTAAGAGAAGAAAATGAGGAAAACTCATTTCTCACAAATTTTAAACTTAAAGAGGCTATATCTATAGGAATTAGGGTGGTCCGAAACCGGGCTTTCTCGGAGCTACCTCCTGAAATCAACGATTGACCAATAACTCTGCTAAATTCCAAATATGAGCTCATTCTAACCACGGGAATCCCTCCCTTCAATTGTCACACCCTAATATTCATCCAACTGTCCTATCAACAAGACCTGAAAAGGATAAATCTAGAAAGTTTTCTCATCCTTTAAAAGTAATTTTAACAGAAGTGATATTTGTTCATAGCATATAAAAAAAAATACAATATTAAAAATTGCTTAAAAATGCCAATTACTCAATCTAGCTAATGAAACTAGCAAACAAATATTTAATAGTCTTCGATCAAATAATTTATTTTGCTTTCAAAAATGTATTGACAAATTCGGTACCAATTCACAGTGGTCCGAAACCAAAATCTAGCGTGACAACATTGATAGTGGCCACACGTTAAAATTTTGAGCTTTGGTGTCTTCGGGACAAATGATCAAGGTCAATAGGGACATCTTTTGTGTGGATGACAAGATAGTGCTTCGGTGTCTTCAGAAAAGTTTTAGAGAGCATCATTCTGAGCATTTTTTCTCAAGAGTACAAAGCTCTGTCTTCGAACGGGAAGATTTTATAGCCATTTTTTGATTTAAGTCAGGGTGTTTATGAAAAAACGAGTTTTGTTAATTTATCAACTCAGGCTTATGTCTTTTATGTTTTACTCATTTTATCTTAATTTGAAAAGGAGCATTTTGAAATCTTTTTTTTGCAAATAATAGAATAGAATTGATAGAATTGTCCTAAATTCGATTTTCAAGAGTTAAAATGTTCATTTTGACAAGCTCATGAATTGTCAACAACGGCACAAAAATGCTCAAAATAATCTAGTGGTAGTAAAAGAAGGAACAAGTTTTAGCTCAAATATTTTAGGAATACATTTCACTACATTTGTTGATTCCTGAAATATATCAGCTAAATCTAGTTGTCTAGAAGACACCAACTTGCTACGGCATAAGCTTGAGTTGATGACTAAAAAACAATCGTTTTTTCATAAACACCCTAACCTAAATCACAAAAATGGCTCTAAAAACTTCTTTTTAGAAGATAGAGCTTTGTGCTCTTCGGTAAAGTTGCTCAGGATGATGTTCCCTAGAACTCTCGTCATCTCGCCAAAAAAAATAAAAAATGCTGAAACACTCAAAAATTTGGACCACCCTAATTTCCTTCATACCAAAAGATGTCCCTATTGACCCTAATCGTTTGTCCCGAAGACACAAACACTCTTAGTCTTAATGTGTGGCCGCTTTTAATTTTGTCATGTTAGATTTCAGTTTCGGGCCACTGTGCAATGTTTGGAATTTATCCGAAAATTGTCATTTATGAAAGTCGATTAATGAAATTATAGAGGATCGGTCATTTAAAATAAGATCAAAATTTGGTAATAAATTTACTGATAGAAAAATGTCTTTAATTCCACGCCGTCGTGCTATTATTTCGTACGTCGCTTTTTGACGTTCCGAGAAAAACCCGGTTTAATGTTTAACCTTGAATAAACAAAAACGAGTGCACGCGATGTAAACAATAACAAATACACTTTGTTTGGTTGACCATTCTGTGCTTTGAACCGAAGTTTAGTTGAAGTTGGTTTACGCTAGTCGAGCTTGTATCTATGTCAAACGCGTTCTGACCTGAAATCCCGTTGGCCAGTTGTTGCACTTACATCAATTTTCAGGTTGTGTCAAGATAGCACGACAAGATTAAAACTTTTTTCATTGGAAAAGTGACAAAAATTTTCGGAGCTTTTTTGGATTTTATTGAATATCTCAGGATTGAAATCGTTTTTTTTTCGAACTAACGTACTTTCATGTGCAATTTCACAAACGGTTACTTAAACATATTTCAACCTTTCAAAACTAAACCTTTTACACAATTTGGTTTAGCTAGTTTGATGATATTAAACATTTTTTAAAGCAAATTTCGCCAGCCTTGTAATAAGGCTTCATCCATAAAGTACGTCAAGCTAAAATCAGCCAAAATTGACCCCTCTCCCCCCCTTTGTCACGCTTTTCCTATACTTACAACACGCAATGTCACACTTGCTCTGACCCCCCCCTCCCCCCTAGAGCGTGACATACTCTATGGATGACGCCTAAAGGATTTTTATTTATTTGCTTTAATGTAAGATTATTTTTAAAAGTTTATTTATTTATTCAACACACTGATAGAAAATGAAGTTCACAAACATGATAAATGCATGATTTGGATGAATTTATTAAAACAGTTTTTTTGCAAACAAAAGCTTTAAAATTCATTTCCGTCTCCCACTTTCACCACCAAACAAACTTTAAAAATTATCTGCCGCGCACTGAACCGTCCTCGCGGTGCAATAACTCAACCAAACCATAACATACTATCAGGGATTCGAACCTAGGCCACGTGGCCCAGGGCTGCCTGCTGCCGGCTGGACGCTAGCGTCACCGCCACCACCGTTGGGAGTAAAATTAATGTCCTCAGATATGGCGCAGGCCTCGATTGGCCCTGCGGTGGTCTGGCTTTTCTTCCCTTGGGGCGGCGAAAAAGCTCGGTCGGAAAGTTTTCTGAAGGGTGAAAAGAAAACTGGCACCGTTTGGAGAGAAGTAAAAAAATACGAAAACATAAAAGATAACACGCGCGCGTACACAAAAGCGTCCGAAAGTTGGCTTGTTCTTGGAATAAAGCACGACGAAGAAGAAAACAAATATGCCCAAATTTATGGCGAAAAGATACTTGTTGGCGAGGTTTACACACTTTTTATACGGTTTCATCAGGTGGACGTGACCGCTGAGCGTTAGTACTTTCTGTTTGTTGCTGCTGGCGATGGAACAGAAAAGAGTCTTCAGGAATTGTGTCATTGTGCAGTTTTTGGTGCAGCTAAGAAAGTCGCCAACTTGATATGTCCTAATCACTGCTGCTTTTTTGGTTAGAGTCCAAAGTTCATTGAAAAGATGAAATATTTCTACCGTATCTTTCGAGTGTCTGTAAATTAAAAATTAAAAATTTTGGCCTGCATGAAAAATGATTTACTTCTCTGGGTGATCGCAGATTCAAAAATTGCATTTAATTTCCCATAAAGTGACATGCCTCTTGATTTTTTTTTTATTTTTTTTAGCAGAAGAGAGTCGGAGTTGGGAAAAGATTAAAAAAATAATTCAAACATTGAACACACCGTTCACATCACGACAAGTTTCATGGTCATTCGTTGGCCATAGCCGATAATCCGCGACCAACACCGAGGGACTATTTCGCTTGCGTTGTGTTTTTTTTTTTTCGTGCTGACAAGATGAACTGGCAGAGGCAAAGTTTTTCCCCATCAACATAATGATGCTGTTCTAATGAACATCTAATTAAATGTTCTTCACGTCCCGTGTCTGACGGGTCCACCCCCGAGCAAACACATGTGAGCCCGAACACACACACACACAGTTTAATCCTTAAATGACCCCGAGGGCAATAAATGTTTATCTGGAAATGGCCATTCTCTTGGTCCAGGATAAACATTCCAGCATCATCCCCACTCCCCCCGCACGTGCTGCCGACCACGAGGCCAGTGCCAGTAGAAGTTAATGACACACCAACACCACCGACAATCACACACACACACATGGAGGAGGTACCATCAGGTGATTAAATAAAACGTGGGTTTTTATTCGACCCTTCCGATTGCAAAGTCGTCCTCGTTGTTTTCCCGGTCTTCCGGCGAGGGAGAGGGCGGGGTGGGATTTGTACCGAATGTGCCATTATCACCCATGGCTTAACTTACGATAATTATGTGTGCAGTTATCGCCAACTCCCCCGCTTCGCTCATCCAACTCTGAGGCAGCATCAGTTAAGAAGCTTTTGGTCAAAGGCGGGCTTGGCAGCTCGATGTTGTCGTGCGATCTTGTCGCACGTCGCTTTTTGACGTTCCGAGAAAAAACGCGTTTTAATGTTTGACCTTGAATAAACAAAACCGAGTGCACGCAATGTAAACAAAAACAAACACGTTTTGATCGGTTCCTGAAGTTTGGTTGAATTTGGTTGTCAGTAGTAAGGCACGTACATGTGTCAAACGCGTTCTGACTTGAAATCCCTTTGGCCAGTTGTCGCACTTACATCAATTTTTAGGGTGTGTCAAGATAGCATGACAAGATTGAAACTGTTCTAATATGAAAAGGGACCAAAATTTTCGGATCTCTTTTGATTTTTATTGAATATTTCAGGATTGAAATCGAATTTTGCGGTCAAAAGTTGAAGCATTTTGAACTGCAAAAAATTGCGTCCTTAACTCAATATGGTCCAAAATTCACGTGCGACAAGATAGCACGACAACGACGAGTTGAGTGTAGGAACGAGGGACCACTTCTGGCCAATGTTTTCATCGATGGTCATCGTAATGAAGCCAGATGTCGATGCTGTGGGAATGGGGTGTCAGGGATGGAGTTGACCAAGCTTGAAACAAAGAACGGTATGATTTTAATTAAATTTGATTTTAAATTGATTTATCTCTTCTAAAAGCGTAGCAAAGTAGCACCGTAATTAAATTTTAATTAAGTTCAATTAAATCCTTAGGATAGTTTAAACAATATTCTAAAGTCTTTTTTTTCAAGAATCTTAACAAGATTTTTTTCAAAAATGAAATAACTTAAGTTAGTTTGAAAAATGCTCTTAAAAAGTTTTTCTACAATATTTTCGAATAATTCATTAATTATGATTTTTTTTTAAGGCATGAGTTACACAGCTTAACATTTTTAAAGGGTGAAGTTTAGTGTTTTATTTTTAAAGAATAAACCTATTTGATACTGACTGTCTTAAATTATAAAAAAAAACATTTTGCAAAAGAAAAAACGAAATTAAAAAGGATGTGATGTTCCGTTAAAAACGGATAAAATGAATATTCAGTTCCCTTTTTTGAATGACCACTTGCCAAGATTGTTTGGAAACTTTTGCGGTAACTGCTCAGGTATTGCATTTCTTTCTCATAGAAATGTAGACACTAAAATCTAAATTAATTGAACGAAATAACTGCGCAAAATAATCCTTAAAAACACATTTGGACTTGAACATTGGCTCAACCAGTCGAATTAACGATTAAGCCATTTTTGTTGGACTTAGATTTGATAAATTTGATTTGCTAAAATATTTTTAAAACGAAGCGCATCCTGAATACCAAAAATACAATCAGTAAAATAGGTGAAATAAAATTGTGTTTATTGTCATGTTTTTCAGCAAAAAGGAAATTAAATATTAAAAAAAAGCTCAGCCACAGTTCCAACAATGACAGTTATTGAAAACATTTTCTATCTATAATTGCAAAAAATTAAACCAATATTTTAAACCAGCCGGTGGATAACTTAATGTCAAAGTCGGCAAAAAATTAATAATCGCAGTTTTAGCGAAAAAAGTTGATTTTTTGCCGAGTTCGTCATTCCCCGGTTTTTGCGCGCAGCGCGTCGAAAAGCACGGATTTTATTTTCAAAAAATCATAACTCGGAATCCTGTTAATGAACTCCTCTCATTTTTTAGTATGTTATGTAAAATGTATGTCCGGGGAATCCGATTAAAATATTTCCAGATATAGGCTCTTTGGTCCAGATACCGTCAAAACGGCATTTTAAAGTTTCATTCGACCTTTTCATATGTTAGGCTAGATTTTGAAACCTCTTTTTATTTTTCTTTGAAAGGCCAGCTTATCACCTTTCATTTGGGTATAAGACAATCAAAAACAGTTAAAATGGCGAGGAGTTATGATTTTTCGAAAAAAGGGGTTTTTGCGCAAATCGACGAAAATGGCAATTTTTCAGATCACCCTAACACGACGTAGATCACCCTAATGGCCAGGGAACCCCAAGAAAATTTTTGAGCCCGATCCGAGAACTTTTGTTTTTTTCCATGCTGTTTCCGTGGGGAATTGCTGTATTAGTAAAGACTTTGTGAAATAAAAGATACACAATAAAAATTTATTTAATGATAAAAAAATAAACTTTTAGTCACTAAAAAGTCAATTACCATAAAACTGGGTAACTTTGATAGGTTTGAGATTATTCTGCAAAATTAAGAGTGAAAAAGAATTTCAGACTGAATTCTGACTTTTTAGAAATTTAACCTTAAGTTTATATATATTTTGCTAAAAAATCATATAAAACATAGTTAACTAAATACTAACACTATTTTTTTCTTTAAAACTATATTACCTTAGTGATGGTACAATTGACGTAAAAATAAAATTTGAACAAATTTAATCGGATTTAAAAGGAAAAACTTTAACTTTGATAGTCACCCCCGAATGGAAACAAAGAATTTTCAACGTAACTATTATTTTAAACACCTTTGAAAAAACTTTATTTTGAAAATAGTGCATGGACTTTGCGTGGCCTACCCCAGTACATATTTTAAAAATAATAATACTGAGAAAAACCTAACCAGTTAGAAAATATTAAAAACAAATTGAAATCCTATGAATGTCCTCTTGGTTTACGGTACTCAAAAGTCACTATTTTAGAGAATTTTTAAAAATGTTTTGGATATGGTTTAGGGATCTGAGTAACAACCGTTTTAAAGTTATTTTTAAGGAAAAAATGACACTAACGGCCTCTTGTTCATTATCAAAAAAATTCATTCTAAATTAACTCTTGGGCAAATTTAGTCCATGTCTAGTATTTCACTGACAAATGTTTGAATAAAAAAAAAATGATTAAAAACCAGAAATTTCCTCACGAGATAAAGATTGTTGAATATTGACGTGCCCTTTTTGAGATGGACAGCTGTCAAATTTGAAACCGACAGCAAAAAATGTCTTCTTTGGTCACAGAGAAGGTACCCACAAAGTTTCAAGCAGATAACAAATAGCAAGAAATAACCGAAGATTGAAATTGCAAAGAATTGCTCTTTATTATTTATAAAACTTCAAATAAAAATTTCCTGCAAAAAATCTTTCAAATGAAATTTCAATATAGAAACCAAGCAATTATTAAAGGTTATTTTACAATCTCGGACTTCCCAAAATAACGAAAACTAATTTCAAAAAATTCAAGCTCAAAAGAACAATTTTATTAAAAGTTCCAGGAGTTGCATTTACCGAGTGACGGATTTTTCTAATTATTTTACGGGGGTTGAACCAAAGAAGTAGTGTCAGAGTGACATTTTGACGTTTATTTGTTATTGTTATTGTTTTGACTACTTGTATTGTAATGTTGTGAATAAACGTTCTCTTGTGTTTTGACCGCCATGGGATTGGATGTCTCCTCGGCAGAAGTAATCATCGTGTGTTTGATTTATTGTATCGTCCTCCGAATGGTGTTTCGTCGTCGTCTTCGCTGTTCTTCGTAGCTAGCTGATCGGGGCGAACACTCAATTATCCATATTTCGAAAGGGCTTAGCATAAAACTGTGACGTTTTGTTGCAATACTTATCGGCCTCTTCACTGATCCTTACTAAACGAATCTGAAGAGATAAACCCTGCCCTTCGCCCACCCAGAAATCAGTAATCTTTGCTCTATTTCCGGCACTTCCTTAACTTCAGTTCGTGTTTGGACATTGTCACAGCTAGACGTGTTTCAAGAGCGAGTATCTAAAATCTTCCGATTCGTGACCAGCGTGCGCGCTGCCTGTTCTTTGTTATAAGAACAATAGTTCGTTTGGTTTCTTTTGTTATTTCGATAACGCGGAGTGAAAATGGCGGAAAGTGACCTCAAGACCAACTCCTTGAAGATTCGGTTTGCCGGCAACTGCCGAGAACCTACGGAACCGGAAATCTTTGATTTCATGCGCGGGAAGATGAAGCTGAAGGCGGACCATCTGCTGTCCATGTACAAGGACAAATTGGACGCTTCTGTGATCGTGAAGTTCAAAAACGAGGAAGAGTTCAAGGCCACTCTGGCCAGGTTGCCCGGAACCATGGAGTTTGCGTACAACAAGTACGAGTCGACGCAGGTTCGCCTGTCACCGGCAAATGCGGTGGTGAAGTACGTGCGGCTGTTCAACCTGCCGCCGGAGGTGGACGATCGTGAGATCGGGACGGCGCTGTCCAAGTACGGCCGAATCCAGCGGCTGATTCGCGAAAAGTACGGCGAGGAAACGGGTTTCCCCATCTGGACATCCGTCCGAGGAGCGTACATTGAGCTGAAGGAGGGTACGGAGATTCCGGCGTCCCTTCATGTGCGGAACATACGAGCAAGAGTTTTTTACGAAGGTTTGGTCAACAAGTGCTTCCTTTGCGGTGCGACGGACCATATCAAGGCAGAGTGTCCCGAACGAAAAACGGTTAATACCCGGTTGGATGCTAGCCGCGGTTCCTACAGTGCCGCGGTTGCTGGTGGAGCTGCTCGGTGGTTCAAGCAGAAAATGGCGGAACCGACCTTGAGCAAGGAACCAGAGGCAAAGATGACGAACCTCAACGCTCTGTTTCCTCAAACGGCTTTGATGAAACCGCAGCAGAGTATGGTGGAAGTGAAGGAAAAGGCGCCCCCCGCTGGACCGTCCAGCGGAAAGCAAATTGCAGCAGCGAAGGAGACGGACGATCTTTGGTCTCAAGCGTTAGCAGCAGTCGCGGATCAATTGCAGCAGCCACAGCAGGAGAACAAGCAAGATGGAGACGGCTGGCGCGTGGTGCCACCGAAGAAGGAGAAGAACAAGAAAAATCCCAAGAAAGTGCGTTCAAGTTCGGCTGGTTCATCGGGTGCATCGGGTTCGGTCGATCCGAAGTTTTTGCGTCCGCGAACTCCGCGTCCGACCGCTATCAGTGATGCGCAGCGGAACAGAGACAGAAGTCGATCGGCACCGAAGAACGGCGACTCGAAGAAGCCGAAGATCATCGTGACGGCAGAGACGAACGAGGAAGCCAAGCAGCCGAGTAGTGGTGAGATGGATGTGGATGGCGTCGACGAAATGAAGGTAGCGGGGTCTGGGGGGGGACAGGGAGCCGGGGGAACAGGGGACTGGGGGAACAGGGGTGTGGGGGGGAAGTTTTGGACGACGTTTCACTGTGATGTGGTAGGGGAATAGGGTTTGCTTGTTTGTTTTTTTAAACTTTAGTTATAATTTTGTATAGTAGATTTAGTAAGTTTAGTTTTTGGTAGATTTTAATGATGAATTTCACTTACAAATTAGGATCTGTGAATTTAAATAGTTCGAATAGTTTAGTTAACAAACAGCTCTTGAAAGATTTTATTTATATTAATGATTTAGACGTTATTTTCCTGCAAGAGGTTGTAATAACGAACTAGGGGGCAATTACCACCGCTAGTTCATTAATTAAAAATTAAATAAAAACCAGAACTTGAAACTCTTGGAGATGAGAGAGAGATGTAAAGATCTGCAACTGCTCACATTTGACGTGGGGAAGGAGAATTGTACCTACCCTTTCACAATCCTGGTTCGATTCAGCTAATCGCACTGTCCTGGCAAAAAGAATCACAAAAGATCGTCGCTTTGGGTTATGGAAAAAGTCATGTTTATTGCATTTAACTGTCTTAATTTATTGTTTTTCGTCGTTTTAAAACTAACCTAACCATGTGTGTGTGTGTTCGTGTGTTCTAGTGTATCCCGCGGTGGTCGAGTCAAGTCGGAGGTTCTTCCTCCGGCCAGGCCTGGCGCAGCAACGGTTTTGGTGTCTTTGGTTTTGTGTCTTTCTCTTTGGTAAAAAAAACCTGTGCGTTTAAGTTTTGTTTTAGTACTTGTGCTTTCGTGTCTAGTGGTTAAACAATGAACTCACCGGATGGCCTCCGCCATTGCGCTCTACAGAATTCTCGGGTTGGCGCGCTTTGCCAACTTGGAGGTTCTGGAAAGGAGTTCATTTCTAGCGTTTTGTGCAGATCTTACAATTGATTAATAATTACCACTATTTGTGACACTCCATGCACCACTAACCAAACGACCTCTTTTGACGTTGAGCGCGGTCCTTTGCGTTTAGTTTGGATGGTGAATTGTTGGGACCAACTCCCTGACACTAAATTAACAATAAAAGACACTCTTTAGACACGACTCACATAGTTAAAGACACTAAATTACCATTTCGCCGCTACTGGAATGCTGTTAACATTCAACACTAATATAACAATTTCACTGCACTATAAAATACAAGACTTTTACAGGTGAGACTAGAATATGTGTAACGGATTCTAGTCGGTAGCGGCAAATGAGGACGATTCAAAATGAAGAAGTCCCTTTTATAAAATTTTAAGCTTTTGTTTGCGTATTTCGAAATTGACGCAATAGAGATGTGAGTCGTGCTTGCCGAAGGGATAGCTTGTGTGTTTGTTTTTATGTTGTTAAAGTGTAATGGTTAGTTACAATGTCCTAACTTGTCCCTACGGTTCAGTTTGACAGGATTATGCGAAGCATTGTAACCAGAGATTGTAGAACGTACAAGCGATAGGTTACAAGGTTTCCTATGATAACTTTTCGTTTGTTCCATCGCATGCTCCCATCGTTAATTTAAGTGATAGTGGTTCTGGTACTGCCATTTTGATTAGAAAAACATTTGATTTCAGCAGCCCCCTTCTCGACCCTAATGGAAGAATATCCTCAGTGATAATTAATCACATCAACTTTATTAATGTTTATGCATTCTCGGGAACTAACCGTAAAAAGAGCGGGATGATTTATTTTTGGACAATATGACAATTCATTTGAATAAAGCGGGGTCCAAATTCTGTGTGATTGGAGGCGATTTTAACTGCATTTTGAACGCGTTTGACACTGCTGGTTCGAATAAAAATTATTCTACCGGGTTGAAGCGACTTATTGAAATATTTAATTTTAAGGACATTGCTGTTGAATTGCGCAAACATCAGTTTACTTTTTATCGGGGTGACACAGAGTCAAGGCTTGATCGATTTTATGCGCCGAGCGCTTTTAGAGAATGTTTTAGATTTCACAACCCTCCCAGTTGCATTTTCTGACCATCATGCGATTATTATGAAAATTAAATCTTGCAGTGATGAGTTTTGTTTAAAAGGTCGAGGATATTGGAAAATAAACAGTACGATCGCTAACGATAGTTCAGTTTCGGATCAATTTTCTGAATGTTTCGAAACGTGGAAGTTAAGACATCAGTACACCGATGATAAAAATCTTTGGTGGAACGTAATTGCAAAAAAAAAGTTTAAACAGTTTTATCAAAATAAGAGTTGGGAGTTAAACCAACAAATTTCTAATGAGAAATCTTATTTTTATAGAAAAATGTTAGAATGGATGGATAAGAAAAATAGAAATGAGGAAACTTTATTAGATATTAAAATGATTAAATCTCGTTTATATGAGATTGAATCAAACCGTATGAAACATCTAGGAAACAATTTAAATAATGGAAATATTTTGCAAAATGAAATGGTAAATTTATATCAAGTTTCTGCTCAAGTTAAAAGATTTCAGTCTAGTTCTAACTTAAGACTTAAAGACGGTAATATCTTAGTTGTAGATATAAATGTTTTAAAAAATAAGGTTTATCAATATTATGCGAATTTATTTACCGAAGATAATAACAGTTCTCAGCAACTGAATGCAGAAGATCCTATACATTGTTTAAATAGTTCGCTAGATCAAGATGACCGAGATGACATTATGCGACCTATAACAGTAATTGAAATCGAGGAAATTTTAAAAATTGTACCCGTAAAAAGTCACCGGGCCCTGATGGATTAACATATGAGTTTTTTATAAATAATTTTGATTCTTTAAAAGCTGATTTAGTATTATTATTTAATGGATATCTTTCAGGTAATATGCGACCATCAAAAACTTTTACAGATGGAATTATTACGTTAATACCTAAAAAAGGTGCAAATAATGTGCATTTGGAAGATTATCGTCCGATTAGTTTGTTAAATTGCGATTATAAATTATTTATGAAAATTATTGCTGAACGTTTGAAGTTTTACATGGGTAAATTGCTAGGTTGTGGTCAAACAGCATGTTTTCCAAATTCTTCTTGTATAGACAATTTAAAGGACATTCGCAGAATTCTCACTCGAGCATGTGAGTCTAAGCGTTTTAAGGGTTGTTTAGTAAGCGTGGATTTGAATAAGGCTTTTGATAGAGTTAATCACTCCTATCTATGGAAAGTCCTGGAGAAGTTTGGGTTTCCTACTCAACTGATAGATTGTTTGAAAAACTTGTACGCTAATGCAGCCTCTCGAGTTTTGGTTAATGGATTTTAACTCCTGAAATTAATATTAGCAGCTCAGTACGACAGGGTTGTCCTTTAAGCATGATCCTTTTGTACTTTACATAGAACCTCTGCTTAGAAAAATTTCAGTTACTATTCCTCCCGTTTTAGTATATGGGAAATTCATAAATGTTTTAGCTTTTGCCGATGATATAGTAGTTTTTGTTAAGAATGATTATGAATTTGATAATTTTATAAAAATAATTGATACATTTTCGAAGTATGCATCTATTAAATTAAATTTTGCTAAATCAGTATTTCTTAGGTTGAACAATGCTAGAGTTGGTCCACAGAAATTCAAAGAGACTGAAGCATTGAAAGTTCTTGGGGTTATATTTGAGAAAAGTTGGTCAAGTACTGTGAATAATAATTATAAACGACTTGTCACTAATATCAATTTATCTATGCTTCAGCATAATGTAAGGAAAATTAACATAATCGAAAGATGTATTGTTTTGAACACCTATATTTTATCGAAATTATGGTACGTTGCACAATTGTTTCCACCTGCAAATTCCCATCTAGCTCAAATAAAATCGGCGTGCGGCAAGTTTATTTGGAAAGGATACATTTTTAAATTAGATAGAAAACAACTTTATTTAGATTTTTTCAAGGGAGGTCTTAGGCTTGTTGATCCAGAAGCAAAATCTAAGGCATTATTTCTGAAAAACATTTTTTATAATTTAAATGCACATGGAACACAACTGGATGAAAGTTATTTGATAGATTTAGATTCACCGCAGAAACTTACACGTAATGCAAGGGAATGGTTGAATGAAGGGAAGGCAGTTGTTGCCAATCACAATTTAAATACTGTAAAATTGATGTATAATTATTTTGTTTCACTTAATAGTGAATCACCAGCTATTGAAGGGAAATTGAGTTTAAATTGGACTTTAATTTGGAAAAATTGTAGTGAAAGCTTCCTCGAAATGAAAGATCGTGCAAAAATGTTTGGTTTCGTAAATGATTTGTTACCTAACAAAGAAAAATTATTAAGTTACAATATTGGAAATTTGACGTCAGCTGTCTGCGACAAATGTGGTGGAATTGATTCTAATTCACACAGAATAAAAGAGTGCCCAAGAGCAAAAGAAGTGTGGGAATGGAGTAGTCGTATTGTCCAAAATCGATATAAAATGAATGTAGTTGATTTAGAGGATATTCTTCAATTAGATCTCGATGAGAAAAGCGAATCAGAAAAGGCAGCTTTATGGCTTGCAGTAAAAACAATCAGTTACAATTTGAGAGTATCAGAACCGTCATTATTTGTTTTGAAAAAGGAAATAAGAGAGCATAGATGGAATGAGCGAAAAAACATAAGGATTATTTTTGGAAATAGTTTGAACATTTGTTAAGAGCAGGTTATGATAGTTTGTAACACGAACAATGGGTAAATAAACTATTTTTAAAAACCGAAAAAAAAAAAAAAAAAAAACCAAAGAAGTAGTGTCAGAGTGACATTTTGACGTTTATTTGTTATTGTTATTGTTTTGACTACTTGTATTGTAATGTTGTGAATAAACGTTCTCTTGTGTTTTGACCGCCATGGGATTGGATGTCTCCTCGGCAGAAGTAATCATCGTGTGTTTGATTTATTGTATCGTCCTCCGAATGGTGTTTCGTCGTCGTCTTCGCTGTTCTTCGTAGCTAGCTGATCGGGGCGAACACTCAATTATCCATATTTCGAAAGGGCTTAGCATAAAACTGTGACGTTTTGTTGCAATACTTATCGGCCTCTTCACTGATCCTTACTAAACGAATCTGAAGAGATAAACCCTGCCCACCCAGAAATCAGTAATCTTTGCTCTATTTCCGGCACTTCCTTAACTTCCCTTAAATCACCCTGCCCAGCAAAAAACTGCACCCCTAAAATTCAAACCGAAAGGGAGAAAAGTGCCAACTCTGCCAAATCCCGACGTTTTCGGCCCGATTACAGCGAGGGCATTTCGATAAGCCCCTTGCGTTCCGGTCCGATTCCGAATCCGGACTGCCTCCCCAGAATCTGCTACACAGTAACAGCATTCTGTGCGCAGCGAGAAAATCCCACTCTGCAGATAATTCCTTGCAGCAGCGACGCTGGCCACATAAAAGCGTTTTATGCTGAGGTGCAATTAATGGCACACGCCAGGAGAGGGTGGCGGGTAATTCGTGGGTGTGGGGGCGGGACCTCGACGATGAGGGTGAACTTCCCATAAGTCAAATTTGCACTGACACACACACAAAGCTGCTGATCACGACTTAATGAACGTCCGGAAATGACGCACACACACACTGAAAGTCACCGAGAGCTGCTTCTGGTGGGGGGAAAAGGAAATTGCTAAGGCTGTTGGTGGTTATGGAACATGGGATGGAATTTGAAATTGGTTTCGTGGTAATTACCATAACTTCACCGTCATGTACTCGTCGTCGATGTGATGGACATGGATTACGTGGTATCGAGCAAGATATTGAGAACTTGTAATGCACGTGAGAAAGAAACGCGAACCCAACATTTGAATATTTGAATTTTTGAAGATTTGAAATTATGCAGATTTGAAGTTTTGAAGTTTTGAAGATTTGAAGGTTTGAAGGTTTGAAGGTTTGAAGATTTGAAAATTGGAATATATATAAATGAAGGTAAAATCTTTTCATTTGGAACCAGTTTTTGGCACAATATTATGATGACAGAAGAGAGCATTTTTAAAATAATAAAAACCCGACCAAGACTTTCCGTGCGCATTTACTATACACCTGTTCACCCTACGCCCCCGTTTGTTGTTGATTGATGCGGAAGACAAAACGTCATCGTCACCACAGTCGTCGACATTATCATCGTCCTCCATCAAAATCCACCCAAGTCGGGCCAAGTCTGTCGCAAGCTCGACAACATGCTCTTTTGATATCGCGACTCACCTCGCTGTTGTGTGTCCACAGGATGAGCGGCGGCGGTTCCGGCAGATGACGCACGATGCAGGTCAGGTTCACCGTCGACCCGGTGTCGATGTACAAATCCGGACCGCCCACTATCGTCGTGATGGGCTCTGGAAGGGATAGATCGGTAGGGAACAACATTAGTCGATCGAAAATGGTAATTTCAGAGTGGGGGGAAAAGGGGGAAATTTTAATGAGATGGCACAACATCGGATGACCTCCCCCCTCGAGGGATTTGTGCCAGCTGACTGTTGATGATTGACGAATTGAAGTTGTTGACCTCTTGGCCCTGCACGGAGATTTGCATTTCGGTAGGCGTTTGACTCCAAAATTGCCACCAGATGGCAGCAGCACCGTAGATGCTCATCCACGCAAAACTTCTCCGCAATACGACACAAATTCTAGGCCCATAAGTGCGCTTTCGCAGCAGCAAAACTGTTGAATTTCTTATCTGGCCCGCCGCAAACCGCCTGTCATTTAAATTATGTACGCCACCAGGCGAATGAAATAAATATCAACCGGCCAACTGGCCCGCCGCTGGCCGTTCCGTCGAAGCGGAATCCGGAAGCAGGCAACGTGCACATTGACCGAAAGGAAAATAATAACAAAAACATAAAATGAAAATTTTGACCTCCGTCCGTCTCCTCTTACCCTCGGGAAGGGAAACTTTGGCATCAGAAAACAGTAGTGAGTTTGCCTGATGTCAACAGAACGCTTCGGGTCATACGGGTTGGGTGGAACCCCGGATATGCGAACCGGATTCCGAGCACCCGACCGCAACTGGTAATTTGGAGTGGATGGCCCGGGGCGGGCACCGATACCCGGGGAGAGCTTTGAATATTGATAAGGAATTGATTTTTTGACAAAAGTTTTATTATTTTCTAGATCACGTTGTATCCATTTTTTAACCAATTTTTGATCCTTAAAAAGCAATGGAAAGAAAATTCTTAAAATTTTAGAAAATTTTAGGGTTGAAAGTTTCCCAAGTAACCACAAGCACTCAATTGAAGTATTAATTCAGTACTAAATCAGCACTCGAATGTTTTGAAGTAGTAAATAAGCTTTGCGAATGCCTCATAGTACCAAAACTTTGCAGCATAGGGACGTGGCGTTACATCGTGCTGCCACCTGGTTTTTTTAAGCGCAAGAGTGTAAAAGTGCTGAGTCATCGTCTAAAAATAGACGGCGTCCTATCTCGCCCAGCAAAACGAAGTCGATAAAGTAGTCGGTTTCGATGAGGAAAAGTGGAAAATGTGGTCTAAAAATAGCGACGCCATCCCCCTATTACAACTGACATTAAATCACCATTTACGACCTTGAAAATAGGGGGATGGCGTCGCTATTTTTAGACCACATTTTCCACTTTTCCTCATCGAAACCGACTACTTTATCGACTTCGTTTTTCTGGGCGAGATAGGACGCCGTCTATTTTTAGACGATGACTCAGCACTTTTACACTCTTGCGCTTAAAAAAACCAGGTGGCAGCACGATGTAACGCCACGTCCCTATGAGCTTCAAAGCATTTGATGTTTATCAACAAAGTAACCCATAGATACGGGAAACATTTCAGCCAGACACGCTCTTATTGACTTTATCCTCCTCCCTTCACACCGTTCTAATAAGCGAGCGGGCTTAGGCGCAGTTCCAGGGTTGTTACGGACGGCGCGGATCGCGCGGATGGCGCGGATGGCGCGTATCGCGCGGATCTGGCGCGGATTTGCTGGCTAATTTTGCTCAGGCGCGGATTTCGCGCGGATAGCAATTTTGATAAACAAAATAATTGAGAACGATAGAATTTCTTTCAAATTACAAAGGAAAATATTATTACGAATAAAATAAATTCAATCTTTTTCGTTGAGTGCGAAAACATCAATTTCTAAGAAGTTGTTAATGAAGAAAATTTTCTTCTAAAAATTATTGATTGTTATTTTTTCTTAATACGAAACTTTGAAATAATCTTCAAGGAGCGATTTTTTTTAATGTATTGAGATTTGTTATATAAATTTAACATAACATTACAACTCATTATTTTTAAAACATCTGCTTAACAATTCAAAAAAATACCAATTTTATTAAAATCAAAATAACAAAATTCGAAAAAATTACAGAATTTTAGAATTTTAGGCTATGAAACTTTGTAGATTTTCCAATTTTTTTTAAATATAAAAATTTAATTTTTAAATTTTTGATTTATTGAAAAAATAAAAAAAAAATTGTTGCCACTCTGATTCAGGTAGAATTGATTCTTCTTCCAATTATCACAACATGACGAAATCTGCTAAAATCTCCGTCTAAAAGCGAAATGTAAAGTTAAAATTAAAAAAAAAAATAAGAAATCTGGAATTCAACAATTTGAAATTTCAGAATTTACATATTCAAATAATAAAAAAAATAGAATTCATAATTTGAAATGGTCAAAACATTACAGACTCAAAAAAAAAAAAAACGTAAAAAACGAATTATTGAATTGAAAAATTACGAAAATATTAACATTGATTTTTTTGTTAATTTTATTATTTTAAGAAGGTTCTTAAGTTATCAAATTATTAAATTTTTAAATTATTTGATTATTAAATTATTAAATTATTTAATTATAAAATTATTGAATTATTAAATTATTAAATTATTAAATTATTCAATTATTCAATTATTAAATTATTAAATTATTAAATTTTTAAATTATTAAATTATTAAATTATTAAATTATTAAATTATTAAATTATTAAATTATTAAATTATTAAATTATTAAATTATTAAATTATTAAATTATTAAATTATTAAATTATTAAATTATTAAATTATTAAATTATTAAATTATTAAATTATTAAATTATTAAATTATTAAATTATTAAATTATTAAATTATTAAATTATTAAATTATTAAATTATTAAATTATTAAATTATTAAATTATTAAATTATTAAATTATTAAATTATTAAATTATTAAATTATTAAATTATTAAATTATTAAATTATTAAATTATTAAATTATTAAATTATTAAATTATTAAATTATTAAATTATTAAATTATTAAATTATTAAATTATTAAATTATTAAATTATTAAATTATTAAATTATTAAATTATTAAATTATTAAATTATTAAATTATTAAATTATTAAATTATTAAATTATTAAATTATTAAATTATTAAATTTTTAAATTATT
This sequence comes from Culex quinquefasciatus, assembly GCF_015732765.1. Classification (NCBI taxonomy): domain Eukaryota; kingdom Metazoa; phylum Arthropoda; class Insecta; order Diptera; family Culicidae; genus Culex; species Culex quinquefasciatus. The sequence continues at coordinate 172,943,169 of NC_051862.1, read as the reverse complement.
CAATTATTAAATTATTAAATTATTAAATTATTAAATTATTAAATTATTAAATTATTAAATTATTAAATTATTAAATTATTAAATTTTTAAATTATTAAATTATTAAATTATTAAATTATTAAATTATTAAATTATTAAATTATTAAATTATTAAATTATTAAATTATTAAATTATTAAATTATTAAATTATTAAATTATTAAATTATTAAATTATTAAATTATTAAATTATTAAATTATTAAATTATTAAATTATTAAATTATTAAATTATTAAATTATTAAATTATTAAATTATTAAATTATTAAATTATTAAATTATTAAATTATTAAATTATTAAATTATTAAATTATTAAATTATTAAATTATTAAATTATTAAATTATTAAATTATTAAATTATTAAATTATTAAATTATTAAATTATTAAATTATTAAATTATTAAATTATTAAATTATTAAATTATTAAATTATTAAATTATTAAATTATTAAATTATTAAATTATTAAATTATTAAATTATTAAATTATTAAATTATTAAATTATTAAATTATTAAATTATTAAATTATTAAATTATTAAATTATTAAATTATTAAATTATTAAATTATTAAATTATTAAATTATTAAATTATTAAATTATTAAATTATTAAATTATTAAATTATTAAATTATTAAATTATTAAATTATTAAATTATTAAATTATTAAATTATTAAATTATTAAATTATTAAATTATTAAATTATTAAATTATTAAATTATTAAATTATTAAATTATTTAATTATTTAATTATTAAATCATTAAATTTTCAAATTATTATATTATTTTTTTGCCATTTTCTTAGTTCGGATCATTTTCGGAGTCATATTTTAGATTAGAAAAAATTAGAGAAGAAAATAATAGAAATTTCGCGTTTCGATTTTCCGGAGCAAAGTTTTGGCGAGATTTATCAAGTACTTAATCCCTAGATTTTATAATTTGGTGATTTATTTTATGGTTTTAGTTTTTTTTAAATCTTCGAATTTAATTTTTTTTCTGAACTCGTTTTTAAAGCAACGATATTTAAAGTGTTGCAAAAAAATGCTAATATTCTTTCAGAAATGGCAAAAAAGGTTCCATTTGGTACAGGTGGGATATGAATCCACAACTGATCAACGGTACTGATCCAAATGCCTTCTGTATTATTCTTTTTTCGTTTAAAATTGCATTCATTATGTTACTCTCTTCTATGTTTGTCGCGGTTTTTTTTTATATGGCGCGGATTTCGCGCGGATTGGGTTTTGGGGTCGGCGCGGATCTGGCGCGGATTTTTTCTCGTCTTTTCCGTAACAACCTTGCAGTTCCCCCAGTGTGCATAAGTTTTAATTTTGCGTGAACTGGGTTCAATTCCCGCCGATTGAAGTGTTTTTTTTTGTTTTTTTTTTTTTGTGTGGAAAACTGCAGCTTGTAATTAAGCCAAATTTTTCAAAACATATGTCCAAAGGACAAAGGACATTATCAAAAGTTCTCTGGTAAATTGAATGACTTTTCTTACAAGCAATAAGCTGCTTTCCGGAAGTCTGATACACATTGTGAAATTTTGCCAACCGTGGACCAAGCACTCCTCGGAAAACTAGTTTACGTTAGCCGTTAGCCAGTACTTGTCCCTATTAACCCCAAGCCTTCCGTAATTGATTGTACTGTACTTGACTGGATGGCCGCAATTTGCTGAGTGATTCGTCAATAATTTTCGTTCAACGCAATGACAGCGGGTTTCTCTCATGAACCAGAAACTCGAAACAGCAGAAAGAAAGTCTTCCTTAATGTTCGATGCATCAACCACATCGATTAAAACTTTCAAAAAAAACACTCATTTCAGAATACATCAGTTGGCTGGCGCGCATCCACACATGACACGAAACAGGAGAAAAAAAACAAAGGGGGCCCACCACCAAGTGTGCGGAGCAGCTAGTTGTCCTTTTTTTCCCCCAGCCTTGACGTCGATAAAGCAGTTTTTTTTCGAGCTTTCGGTGAGGCATTAAATCGGCATCACTGTGCGCCACTTGAAATATTTCTCAAGGGAAAAGTGCTGATTTAATGTTTTGAAGCATTATTTGCTGGTATTAAATACCAATATAATGCTGATTTAATGCCGCTATTTAGTGCCTCGTGGTTACTTGGGAGGTCAACTTTGGCTGTGTTTTTTACTAACATTTACAAACATTTTTTTAGTGTCCCAGACTATGCCTCTACGCATTTTTTTACAATTTAAACGATAATGATGCCATTCTATAGCAGAAAATGTGAAAAACAAACAAAAAATTGAAAAAGTGACTGTAAAAACGTAAAAAAATTAGATAGGCAAAATGTAATTATATTAGGTGGTAGAGTATGCAAAATACTACCAAAAACAAATAGGAACTAAACAAGATAAATTCAAATTTTAATACTAAAAATCACAAAAGAAAAACATAAAAAAGAGAAGTAAAGTTTTTCGAAGAACAAATGTTGCTCAAAATGATTACAAGAAAAATAAAAATTTCTTATTGAACAACAGTAATTTACAAATTAAAATAGCAATTTGATTTTCATGAACGAAATTCTAAATTTCAGGAATTGCTTTGTTCTAAAGAGCATTCTGGTTTCGAAATTTGTAATAGAAAATTAAATGAAACTTTGATATCAGTCCATTTTGTAAAATTGTCCAGGGTTTAAATTATTATGTAAATTCAATTAAAAAAAAAGTTTGATTTCATAATTTTGTTGAGTAAATTAAATGCGTATAACAATCTTTTGATTGCAACGCCATTATTTCGTTCAAAAATATTTGAAAAATGTGGGCAGTGATTTTCTAGTCAAATTAACGTCTTTATAAAATACAATAAAACATATTTAATGAAATTAACAAATCAAAAGTTCAATGTTGGTAAAAAATAATTAATCTTCATGATATATTGCTATTCCTAAAGTCCAAGTCAAATTTGATCCTCCCATTATTGATGACGATCTTCAGCTTTTGATTCTTCTGAAAAATGTTCGCCGAAGACAGTATCAACGTTCTCGTGATCCTGCACTGAAGCGAATTCAAAAGATTTGCAAACGGTTATTAACTACAGATTCACTCTCCTGCGAAATGAAAACCAATCTGTGTGCGGACTGAGAGGATAAATCCCGAAATTACCGAGAGTACTTTACTCATGGGTTCATCTTCAAAAAAAGTTCATCTATCAACAAAAAAAGTACCTTTGCCGTATGGGCCACCATGGTTCACGATGCGAAAAACTTAAAGTCTTGACGATGATTTTGTGGCGTAAAATACAATTTTAATTTTTGTTTTGTTAGAATCTAGCAGTTCTTATGCAAAATTATACATTTTAAATTCAGAGGTTTAAAGAAACGATTCTTCTGAGATCAGTTTGTTAGATTGAATTACATTGTTTTGATATTTGAATTTGATCAAATTTAAAAATCAAATGAGAAACTCCTTGAACAAAATATTTTCATATTGAAATATTAAAAATGAATAAGCGGAAAAATTGCATTTTTTGTAGATTCTGGTACGATTTGGTTACATTGACTATATTGTAAGTCATAATGCTTGAAGGAAAATAAAGAACATTAAGTACATGGTGACGCTTTTTTAATTTGACGAGCTTTGATTAACTATAATTATAAATAATAATGATTGATAATAATAAAAAAAATATTCGCTCTACAGCATTGCCTTGGCGTTCTCGATTGCGAGATTCCTACTCGAAACTAAGTGTCCGAAGGCTTGATTGTTGAGGCAATTGCAAACCTCTTTTTACACTTAAGCTTCCATCCACTCCGGGATTCGAACCGATGACCTCTGGATTGTTAGTCCGACTGCCTACCAGCGACTCCACCGAGGCAGGACCCAGGAAGACGATTCCTACACCTGGACTGAGCTAACGACCTAACCTCTAGGTTAGACCGGGGCCAATATTTACTTCCCCGTCCTTTGGGATAACCATCCATCGAGGTTTAGTTGACTAGAAGTTTTAAGAATGCTATAAGAATCCAAGGAACTTGATTGGAATCTGTGAACCTAAGAACAGAACAATGCAAAATTGAATGCAAAGTTGAATTCAAGAAACTTACTGGTTGCATACTCGTTAGGCGAATATTGAACTTTCAACACGACCAGAATTCACCACAAAAAGCTTGGTGAACCGAATTGGAAAGCTTTCAAGATGAATAGAAAAACATACGAAGAATTAAGGACTATAAACAACTTTGACCGACCATATCACTTACCACGGTGAATCCTGGCTTCACACCCATCTTACTAACCCCCTTCAAATCTCACGTGATACTTTGTCGAATATGAAGCCGATTTAGCGGTCAAAAATTCCTATCCACTTCCTCGTGATCTTACCACTGATCGTGGCCGGCACTGTGATTGACTAGCATGATAGGGTCATTTGAAAGTTGCGAAGTGGTGATGATTGGTTCCTACCCTTCATCTGTGGTCCATGGAGCAATACTTGGATTTCCTGGTCAAAAACAGAGTAGCAACTACGGTTTGACACAAATATTTATATATTTATAATACTCCTATATATTTGAAGTTATTTTTGAATTTTGTTTCAGTAACATTAAAAATTTGTAACATAAAAATTTATTTTGATTGATCTTTCAATGAATTTTCCAAATAATTTGATTTCAATTCTATTCCATTGCATTGAAAGATTCATGAAACTATGAGAATATTTAAATAATCTTTTTAATCAATCTTTTAATAATTATAGTTAACTCTTTAAGCACTTTTGCTGAAAACTTCTTCTCGAGGTACTTCAATACTTCTCTACAAAAGTCGGTTTGGTTCCATACCATTCCGTTTGTATTTAATTAAGAAAAAAACAAGTTGTTTCCCGAATTGGAGTTTGAACGAAATCAAACTGTTTACTAAAATGACCGAAATATCGAAATTCCGTCTCATTACGGTCTTCCCTTGCCCCCTCCAACCATTATGTAGGCCAACAACTGGTGGTCACTCCGGATCCCCTCTTCAGCTCTTCCCAAAACGAAGCAGCAAAAGTGTAAATATATCTCCGGGTATAACTTTGTCCTCATCCAGTCGTGTCCTCCGCCACTGACTGTCACCACACACCGTGACACTGCACTGCTGGAGTGTGGAGTGGAGTGTTGACCAGCGGACAATAAATCTCTATTTAGCGAGCGCGCTGCTTTTGCGGGGAATTAATGGCCACTCTCGCGCCAAGATGGTCAGAGTTCTCGGCCACGGCCAATGTCTTGGCGATGACACCATTTATTTTTTTTTTCTTTGTTTTATTTTTTGTTGCTTCTGTCATTAAACTCTCTCCCCCTGGACCTTTCCTAATTAAAATCAAGATTTATGTTGTTGGGTTACAAGTTTCCCCGTCCACGGGCTTTATCCTTTGTTCATTTTTTGACCATTTCTTAAGGACTTTGTCACTCCAAAATGGCCGGCACATAAAAATAACGACTTCCTTGGTTTCGCGCCTTTTTTTTCTTCTCTGCATTCCAAAATAACCCCAATGACCTGGATGACTAGCGTGGAGACCCCTCGTTAAAAAGTAGTTAAAGTATCTTTTTCATTTAAAACTTTTCGCGGAGTCTCCTCAAGGACACCTCCAAGGACCGGGAAAAGGGTTCTCGCTGCGCTGCTGGTTCAGGGCCACAACCCAGTTTAGATGGCAATTTAATTGGACACGACCAAGTTTCGCTGTTTTGGCTATAATGGGAACTCTCGGAAGAGTCCTTTAGGGGGAAAGGATTTAGGCAAGTGCCCTTCCGGGAAGAAGAAACACGACGCACGGAAGTGGTTTTGCGTTTATGAGAATGCTAAGCAGTTCTTGCAATGCTGGAATATTTTTTGAGAAATTACAATGGCGAATATTTTTTACAGACAAGTCAAAAACAATCTTGAAATTCCAGGAATCAAAAATTGCTGAAAAATAATGCCCGTTTCAACAACTCTCAGCGTTACGCAAACAGTATCAAATTTCAACCCACTGAAAAATCCAATTACTAAAGTCCCCCACTCAGTCAAGAAATCAAATCAACTGAAAATAATAACAACAATTCTGGCTAACGATGCTTGACGACGTCGCGTTAGTCACCAGCCATGCCACGAAAAGTGGGAGGTCATTCTAGGTGGAGCGTTTTCATCCTGCTATGCCAACATGAAGGGACTCCAAGTTGGAGGATCGAGATAATGTTTCAAAGACTGCCTCAATAAATGATGTATTCAACGCGGGAATGGGCCAAGGTAGCTCGTTTACTCGATCCCAGCGGTTCTGAATTTGGTCGCAATTAAGAGTGAAATGGATATGTTTTTGGAGTTTATAACTTTAAATAAATTGTTTGTTTGTTTTTTTTTTTACAAATATTTCCGAACCATTTGCTTGAATCGTCAGGCCGTAACCAATCGTGAGCTACAACGATTGGCAAGCAGTCAGCGATTAGTCACCAACCATGCCGCCATACAAATCATTCGTGAATTTCTTGACCTACACAGTCGCTCAGTTGTAAGTCGTTGCTAAAGGGATTGTTTACGAAGGTTAACTGAAAAATTTATAATATTATTGAGAATAGTGCTTTTAGGAATCCAAATCATTGATTCAAACACAATCGAACGCACAATCGATTTTGAATCTTATCTTATCTTATCAAATGAAATGAGGATTTTGAGCAGGACATTTAACTACAAAAACTATATTCAAGGGTCCTGATATTCGGTTGAGCGATTAAAAATCACTCATTTATCGCCATTTGCGAGCGAACACGACTCGCTAGCGTCGCTTCACCCAGCAATACAAATGAGCAATTCTGTACCAAAACCGGAAATGGATTGCATATGAATTTTTTGATTTGGCTCAAACTTTGTGGGTGCCTTCCCTATGACCAAAGAAGTTATTTTCATTGGTCATTGGTTCACCCATACAAGTCTCCATACAATTTTGGCAGCTGTCCATACAAAAACGGTTTGAAAATATTCGAATAACTGTAACATTTGTATGAATTTTCTGATCAATTTGGTGTCTACGGCAAAGTTGTAGGAATTGTTGAGGACTATTGAGAAAAAATAAAATAAAAGTTGCTGATTTTTTAATGAACTTTTTTTCTAAAACTCAATTTCCCAAAATACGTATTTTTTGATTTTCGAGATTTTTTTATATGTTCTAGGGGACAAAAACCTGCAACTTTTAAGCCATACAGAAACATGATCAAAAAATAAGCCGCCGAGTTATGATTTTTTTTAAAAAATAGTGATTTTTGGAAAAAATTGAAATTTTATGCAAAAACAAATTTGATGTAATTTTTTAATGTAAAATTGAATTTACAATCGAAAAATACTTTACATATTTTTTGATAAAAGGCACTGTTTTCAAGATATAGCCACCGAAAGTTTGATTTTTGCGAAATATTTACAGTTTTTCGATTTTTAAAAAAGTGACCACCATTTCTAAAAAATATTTTTTTGAAAAGTTTAGCAAATTTGCTATAAAATTATCTAAGAGACATTGAAGATTGGACCTCTGGTTGCTGAGATACAGCGGCTTAAACAAAAAGAAACACGAAAATTGAAGTTTTCTAAGTCTCACCCAAACCATTTTCTAATGTCGATATCCCATTTTCTAATGTCGATATCTCAGCAAATAATGGTCCAATTTTCAATGTTAAAACATGAAACTTTCGTGATTTATCAGATCTTTTCAAAAAAAGTATTTTGATTTGTTTTTAAATTATGACTAACATTTTAAAAGGGCCAAACTTGGAATATTATGCCCATTTAAAAATTTAATTTATTTTAAAAATTTAAAAAAATATTTTCGATAAAAATAAATGATCACCACAAAGTCGATTGCAGAATATTTTGAGTCAGCTTTAAGCGACATATCGCAATCGGTCTCTCTGAGTCATTTGCTGTACTACCCGATAGAAGTGAGAGGGAGAGCGAAAAAGAGAATTTTCAGTAGCGATTAGTGTGGAAGTGGCAAATGGTAGGAATGGATCAGAAAATTTTGCGTCGAGTTCAATTTGAACTCACGAGTGAGATGGTCTGTTTTGATCAGATCTTAAAAAATAAAAAAATAAAAACAAAATAGAAAATTTGCATGACAATCGTCCCATTTTAAAATTCGTTCGCCTGAACCTTGCAAAAAAAACTCTTTTTCTATCACTTGAAAAATAAAAATGCACTTCGATACATTTTCCCCGTTTTAAGATTTTAATATATTTTTAAATCTTGTAAATTAAATTTGCGAATTTTAAAATGAATAAATAAATCCAGAAACAAAACAAATAAAAAGAAACATAGAAAGGCTATTTTTAAGGAATTCTTCAACATTTTAAAATCATTCGACACAAGAAAAAAGCCGTCTTGAATTCATATCTAGATTTTTTTATAGGTCTTATGAACATATGAGAAACAACAGTTTACAGGACCTTTTCAAAAAAAATAATCTGTATTTTTTTTAAACAGTGATACTTGTTTTAAAATAAAATAGAAACCGAAAAAAAATAGAAAAAACATCTACGTCTCGGAATCGAAGCAATTTTAAATTTAATCAAAAAGTCATTTAAAATTTAAAACTTGATTTCACATCTCTAACAAATCTAAAAATTTATTTTCACAATAAACTATTTTTCAAATAAAAAAATCTAATTTGGGGAGTTCAATCATAAAGTTACAAAAACAACGGAAACTATCGGGTTTTATTCAGTGCGCTTGAAATGTTCCAATCATAACCTGCAACTTTGCGCAGATACCAAAATCAATTTGATGATGCAAAATGCCTTTTTTTACTTAGGAATTGCATGGACATTCAAAATTTAAAAAATGGAAAAAGTAGAACTCTACAGAATTCCTCTAACTAAATTAAAATATATTTTTAAATATATTAAGAAACAATTGAAAATATGAAGCAAATGTTGTTTTTCAAAATTGAAAAGTATTATTCGAAGTTGGTTGCAATAAGGTTTTTACACAATTATTCCCGTTTTCCAAATTAATAAGTGATGAAAATTAAGTTTTTGAAGCAGTTTTCCCTTCTTACATAGATAAAAAAAACTTAAAAAGGCAAAATCTCTCAAAAAACCAATTTCAGCAAATTCCTTTTCTTTTTTAATTCAACCTAAAAAGTGATGAGAATAAGTTTTGAAAACAATTTTCCTTATTTTATTTTTGAAAACAAAAAAAAATAAGATGTCAAAATCTGTCAAAAGCCCTTGATCTAGACCTAGATTCTATGTTTTGCATTTTTTTCAATATTTAGCAATTTCAACATAAAAAAGGTAAAATCTCTTTGAAGATTCACATTTTACAATTATTTAAATGTTTGACATTTGCATTATTTTTATGTATTTTCCCACTGTTATAATTTTTTTCATTTGCATTTAAGTATTTATTATATAATAATTTTTTTTAAAAAATGCTTTAAATAGTTAATAACAAAAGAAATCAACGCAGAAAAAATGTACAGAAATTAAGAAAAACTATTTAAGAGTACATATTTAAGAAATTTTCCCTCCTTCAAGTTGGATTTAAAAAAGAAGGAAAAATTGCATTAAAAAACTTTATTGCAAAATATTTAAAGAAGAGCAAAATCTACATCCCTTCTTAAGATTAAATTTGGAAAAAGAAGGGAAACTGTAAATCTTTTGAGAGATTTTCACTTCTTCAAATTATTTTTTGAATAAAAGATGAAAAATAGCATTGAAAATGCTCAAGTGCCGAAAATTTAAAGGGTACACGTTTAAGAGGGCTTCCCCTTTTAAAGTTGAAATTTAATTAAAAAATGGAAAAATTTTATATCAATAATCTTTATTGCGAAATACTTTGAAAGGGGAAAAATGCAATGCTATCAAGATTTTTTTATCTTCTTAAGTTTTTTTAATCAACTTAAAAGCTTTACTTCAAAATATTCAAAAAAGGGATCAATTTACATAGGGAAAATATAAAGATACTAGATTTTTCGAAGAAAAAAACATATTCTTTAAATGTAATATAAAAAATGGAAACAACCAATAAATTTGTAAAAATAGAGAAATACTATAATTAAACAAAACGAACAAAATGCTAGTCATAAATATGCCAAACGTCCATTATGCCAAATGCCCCAATGGTTTCTGAACGAGTTATGCCAAATGTCCATTATGACAAATGTCCTTCTGGAAAACCAATTATGCCAAATGTTTATTATGCCAAATGGGGTACACCTGACCTCAGATATTCAATGTTTGTGAAATGATGAGACAGTTCTTAAGAAATTCTTTTATATTTATTAACCTACAGTAGGGGAAGGTGGGGCAAGACGACCATATGGGGCAAGAGGAACAATCGCTCGTACGGCCGTAATTTTTACAATTTTGATTATTTCCAGTATGAGGAATTGTTGCTAGCAATGCAATTAGCTGAGTCTACTACCTCATAACCGCCAAAACAACGTAAACGCCACGGAGCATAAGATTTAATGAAGTTTTTTTCAAAACCTTTGTTTTCTTATAATATTTGGAAAGTACAAAATAAGGCATAGGATTCATTTTATGGCAATTTTTTTCAAAATGCAATTTTTCCTAGATCAGTAGTGTCCCTACCAATGACTTGCACCTATTACAAAGTATGATTTAATTTTTGGTTATTTTTGTTGAGAGCTTAAAAAAAATCTTGTTCAGGTGGGGCAAGTGTGCCATATAGATTTTTAGTATGGAAAAAAATACGAATTGCTGCAACAACATATTTTATTGGGAAAGAAATACTTAAAAGTACTTAAAAACTGATAAATAATTGTTAACAAAAAATTTCCAAACAAAATATAGTGATATCATGATAATTTACTATTTATCATCTAAGTAATATTTTTTTTGTAAAAACGATAAAATTTTTAGCAAAATATTATTTTTTATCTAAAAATGAAAGAAACGTTTCAAATACATTGTAATCTGATGTATCTAAGTGATAACAGTTCAATTGTTAGCAAATTAGCATGTTGTTTCATGCATTGTTACTCTTGCCTCAACGGGTTGTTCGTCTTGCCCCACTAGTTGAGTAGAACGCACGGAAAATCAAAAAAATTAATATCAGTTTTTTACAGTCAAAAACTGGATTTTTTAAAAACCTGTTCTATCAAAGTCTTAGTCAAGACCTGGAATAAGATGATAATAAAAAAATCTGACAAATTTTTCACGTTTTTAATGGGTTATAACGAGCATTTCCTTAGCTTGTTACACTTGCCCCACTTTCCCCTACTGTTGATTATTCCAGATGAAAAGATATTTGAACTATATGTTTCTTACAGGCAGCGGTCAATTCAATTAAATCAAATGATTTTCAATCGATATTGTTAAGAGTTTTCCCGTTTCTTACAGTTCATTAAATTTATCCAGCGAATCTCTGAAGCATCCTTCGCACAAAGCATAAATTATCATCTTCTTTACAAAGTCTACTAAAATCATTACCGAGCTTCTCCCCACTTCATCATTCACTCTATTTGTCAAAATACAGTCATCCATCGCCAGCCATCCGGCAAGTCTCAACTCCCTCCAGCTCCCAGAGGCCGGCATACAGTGATAATGGGCCCAGAATCCACTCAGTCGATTCAGTGTCTCTAGTCCGCCTTGGCCAAGGACTCTCGAAAGTCCACCACCACCACACCATCTAGGAGGAGCTTCTCTTCCTGGCGAGCAATTGTCCGGAAGACTTGCAAAACGGCGCCGTTTCTCGTCGAGCCTCTTCCTACACTACACTCTTCTGGGACCGGAGGAGATAATGAGATTCAACCAGTGCGCTTGCTGGCTCGAGAGGAAAAGAGGGGCGGCCCGAGATTCTTGAGTGGAAAAACCACCCCGAAAGCACTTGACTTTAATTAATGTCATGGGAGCAAAGCGCTTTTCCAAGCTTTGGCTCGTTCGTGTAGTGTTGAGCAGAGGAAAAGCTGTGGAAAGCGGCTGGCCCATAGTTGTGCCGTAAGTCGCATACGCCCCAGCAGTGGCAAAAGATTGGATTGACTTTGGATTGGAGATCTGGATAAACGGAGGGGAAAAGTAACGGGGCAAACACTTCATAGCAGATAGGTTTGGTCTCCGGAGGCTGTTCAAAGTTAACAGAACTTGAGTGTAATTTATATATTCAAGATCAGTAAAAGTTATTTTGGGTGAAATTGAGAAAAAAAACATCACAATTTTAAAACACCATCTACCGCAAATACCATGTTTCCATCAATGTGACCTTGTAGATACCACACTTTATTCCAACAGCTTCCCAAATGACACTTTTCCGTCAAATTAATGGCTCCATGTGACACGGTCCAGTGCAAGGGTGAGCAGAATCGCTCTTTTTTCCCCGCCCCGGGTTGAAATGTGGGTAATATGTTTTACTTAACGCAACTCAACCAATTCAACGCTCAGACAGGGCCACGATCAATAGCCGTTTTATCGCACACACACACACACACTTGGGGCTGGGCTGAAGCTGAGTGTATAAATTCAGGACACTTTCAATTACTCTCCGGGCCCCGTCACCAAACGTGGGCTTTCGGAAGCGGCGACCAAATTAATGGATGGTATGCTTTTGCTCGACCCTCCCGACAAAAAAAAACCATTTTCGGTACTTAATTGAATGAGAATTCGCGGAAAAAAGGACATTGCGATTTCGGAGAGTATTTCAGGGTTTTATTACACCAGACAATTAATGGGAGTTCTTCTTGTTTTATGAAGGCCGAATATTTTATGTAATTATTATTTCTTATGGCGAAAGGAAGAATTGAGTGGAGAAGTTTAGTATCATGACGTGATAGATTTGTTGTTCGACTTATTGGGAATTATATTTTATTATTTTATCTACAGCCTTGAAAGCGAACTACAGTCATCTCGAGTGGTTGCCAAAATCGTCACTTTTGCAGTTGGGTTTTTACGACATCATTACTGCGTAACCAGAAGGTTGGATAAGGAGATTGTGACGGTAAATAATAAGAACGATTTCTATCTCGAAATTCTCAGATTCGTTCCTAGGAGTAAAGTTGATGTTTTTTTTAAAATTGAAAATAATCGTTCAATTGACGAAATCTCTTACGAAATCGAACGATATTTCTAGAGTTCTTTTTCAAAACAACCAAAGCGTCATGAGTTTCCTATGTACATAGGACCTTTTGAAAAAGTAAGCGATTTTTTTAATTTTAATTTTGTGTTTTTGACTGAAACTTTTTTGGTGCCATATAATTTTCCATACATGTTTGGCAGCTTTCCATACAAAAAATGATGCATGAAAATTCGAAAATCTGTATCTTTTGAAGGAATTTTTGATCGATTTGTTGTCTTCGACAAAGTTATATGTATGGATAAGGACTACAATGAAAAAATGATAAAAAGTTAAAAATGAGTGAATTTTAATTTCACTTTTAATCACTCAAACTTGATTTGCAAAAAAAAAACATTATTTTTATTTTTTTATTTTCTTGTTCTGTTTTAGGGGATTTTTTAAATAAAATTGAAAATTAAAAACTTTACGAAAAGGAAATTGGACAAAAAACTTACAGTCATCCCACATATTCGGAACACCCACAAATTTGGAACACTAACGCGATAATTTGTCAATAGCATGCCCAATGCAGCTTTTCTCTCGACCCTACTATTTTTAGGACCTTTTTTGGACATTCTGTTGCTATTTCACTAGTAAAAATAGTACTTTTTAAACAAAAAACTGCATTTCAAGAATATTTTCTTCCGAGCATCAAAAAGTTGCCTCCAGATTGCCTGTTTCATAATTGTGGTTTGTTATTGTGCCTCCCACAATTGTGAAACACCTGAATTTAACTGATATTTTCACAAAAAAGTTATCAGACCATGTAGAAAACATCACTAAGCTCGAGTACCACTGGTTGCAGTGTGTGAAGTCATTATTTTGTTACAAATATGTACTCCTGGAGAGATCCAAAGTTTGTTTACATCCGTAAGAAAAAAGTGTTCCGAATTTGTGGATTTCAAGGGTCAAAGTTTTTCTTCAAAAACTTGATATAAAAGTTAAAATTTGCAGTTGTTCGATACAGCATTAGATAGATCGCAAGAAAAGCTTTCTTATGAAGGTAAAAGCGAATTATTAAGTTCAATAATCGATTTGCTGTGATTTTTTGAACATTGACCGATCTGTAAACTGTTCCGAATATGAGGGATGACTGTATCAATCTAGCAAAAATTTGAATTTGAAAGTGCCTAAAAACCATATTGCATCCGTTGTTAGCTCATGAAATTTTATGTCAAGCAAATTAAAAAAAGTGCATCAATTCCAAACATGTGACTGAAACTGTTGGACCACTTAGGATTTTCCTGGAAATTTCAAAACAATGCTTTATGAAAATTTAGACTTATTTTAGATTCAATTTTACTGATTTGTTGTTTTGTAGGGTTTTTTGGATTATGATTTGTTTTTAGCTGTAATAAATTTATTTTAAATTTAAATAAATTGTGTTCTACCTTTTCAAGAATTTGCATACAAAAAGCAATTTCCGTCTTTGAGTGACAATAATAATTTTCTTAGGTCGAAAATTTAAAAGGAACTTAAAATGAATTAAAAAAGTTTCCAACAAAAACAGAAAATGATTTGTGGTTAAACATTTTTCTTATCATCTATAGATAACGATGATTCTCATTTTTCTTCGTTAAATAAATAATTCAAAAAATATCGAGAATTTGTATGACTTTTTATTGAGTTAAGTAGCTCTCAACTCATTTTTTAACAAAAATAATTTAAGCAATTCTCTGAGATTTCGGTCATTCGATTTTTTTTTGTATTTTTTAATCCGGCTGAAACGATTTAGGTGCTGTCGGTATGCACAAAGAAGCCATTTTGCATCATTGGTTCGTTCATATAATTTTCCATACAAATTTGGCAGGTGTCCATACAAAAACGATATGGGATAATTCAAAAATCTGTATCTTTTGTAGGAATTTTTTTTATCGATTTGGTGTATTCGGCAAAGTTGTAGGTATGGAAATGGACTACACTTAAAAAAATAATACACGATAAAAAAAATGATGATTTCTTATTTCACTTACACTTACACTATTTTTATTCAAGGGGTTACATACATGTAAATCGTCAAAAATGTCAGAGGTTGATATGAGCACACACTTAAACTTTTTTCAAAATCTTTTTGCATGGCATTAAAATGTGCAAAGTTGTGAACTTAAATCGTCTCTTACTCAGTTCAGTTACGAAATATCTTCATGAAACTTTCAAGCGTGATGGAAAATGATTTTTTAGTGAGTTTAGTGAATTTTGTGAAACAAGAAATTTTGGAATTTTCTACATGTATGTAACCTCTTCAAAAAATTTCTGATATGTTTTAGAGGACATCAAATGTCTCAGAAATTTCCAGAATGGGCAAAAAATCTTTGACCAGGTAATGCCGTTGCAAATATTTTTTTGAAGTTTATGTCCCTCGACTCTGACCAAAGTCGTGAGGGGGACAAAGAAATAAAAAAGTTTAAACATTGAATTTACGAGCCATGGTTTCAACATTTGACTAGACAAAGTGTTTAAAAATGCATTTTACACCTGCCCAGTTATTTTGCAATCATTAAATTCCAAAATACCTGAGTATTGACGAAAATTTTTTTGCGAAAAAGTTTTTGGGGTGCTGTACATTGGAATTTCATAAAAATTCAAAATACTTTTGATCCAGCCCAAACATGCTAAATATGATTATAAATGCAGAAAAATGCGTTTAAGATTATTTTAAGTTGATATGACTTCTATTTTCATTAAAATTTTGAAGATTTTTGACAAAAAAATTCTCTTTGATTTTTCGGACCAATTTTGAAGGGGGGAGGGGGCGACATAAACTTTGAAAAATATTTGCAACGGCCTTATGATTTTTTGAATCAATGCTGATTTTTTCAAAAAATTAACTTCATTTTTCGATGCAAAATAGAATTTGCATTCAAAAAGTACTTTACTGAAATTTTGATAAAGTGCACCAATTGCAAGATATAGCCATTTTTAGGTATCTTTTTTCAAATAGTCGCAGTTATTCATTTTTTTTTAAATTAGTGCCCATGTTTGCCCACTTTAAAAAATATATTTTTGAAAAACTGAGAAAATTCTCCTTATTTTGCTTTCTTGAACTTTGTTAATACGACCATTAGTTGCTTAGATATTGCCATGCAAAGGTTTAAAAACAGGAAAATTGATGATTTCCAAGTCTCACCCAAACAACACACCATTTTCTAACGTCGATATCTCAGCAACTATTCCGATTTTCAGTGTTAAAATATGAAATTCGTGAAATTTTCCAATCTTTTCTAAAACAATATTTTCAAAAATTTCAAGACTAACATTTCAAAAGGACCAAACATTCAAAATCAAGCCTTTTTGAAATGTTAGTCTTGATTTTAAATTTTTGAAAATACTGTTTTCGAAACGATTGGAAAATTGGGTGGAAGCGTTACCCCTGGGCTATGTAGCTCGGACTTCGGTAATCGAGGCTTCGGATTATCGAGTCTGGACTGTATAAAGTATTAGGTAGGTACAACCCAAAACCGCCTCTAGGCGGACTTCGACCTAAAAGTTTTTCAACCATTTTTTGCGCATTAGATAAAAGAACTCTTAAAATTTTAGGAAAATTTAAGGTTGGAATTTTGACTTGTCTTATGTGACTTTGCCAATATTGAAAAAAAATGTTTTGGTATCAACTTTGGCTGTGTTTTTTACTAAAATTTCCTATATTTTATGTGAAATCAAGAAAGCAGTAATTTTTGAAATGTCATTTTGACGCCGTCATGGTAACATGTCGTTCGTCGCTTTTTGACGTTCCAAGAAAAATGCGTTTCATTGTTTGACTTTGAATAAACAAAAACGAGAGCATGCAATGTAAACAATAACAAACACGTTTTGTTTGGTTGACCATTCTGAGCATTGTCTGAGCAATTATTCATCAATTATCTTCAAAAAAAAGTGTCCACGTAGTTTATGGATGGTCCCCAAGTTGGCAAATGCTGAGAAATTTAGTCATAGCTACAATCATAATTAGAATTAAAGTAGAAGAATTTACTTCAATTACGGCTGAATTACTTCAAATTATTATGATTGCTTGTAAAACCCCCGTTGGTTTCGAACGTTTCGAACACTTTAGAACAATTTCAAGAGTGTGTCTTAGATATTTTTTCCCCTGCACTTTGAAGTGTTCAGTTTGTAGAAGAGCTTTTTACAACTTTCACGATTTTTCTATGAAATTCGCAATATAACTTGCAAGCAGTCAAAAACACTGTTTGAAAGTTGTAATGGATAATAAAAGTTCTGGGCCGAAAAATGCTATATTTCTCTTACCCACTGAGAAATCCAAATCATGTTCCGAGAAGAAACATATTGCTTCCGTCACAATTGAAATCCAGTTCTGAACCGATTGAAATTCTCGAGTTCCCTCAGGGTTTGAAAGCAACAACGGACACAGCTCAAAGTTCCGGGAAAAACATCCCAAGTAACAAATGATATGCTTTGTATTCTTATTAGTTTTTATTAAAGTTTTAAAAAGTGCAATAAAGTATTACTAAAGCTTTGATTAAAACCTACTTGTTTTATGGTCATGAAACTTAATAATAGTTTCAAGATTTCTTCAAGATAATGTTAAGAATTTTATATTAGGTTTTAATTTGGTTTTATTCCTTACACTTTAAACTATCTTGAAGAGGTTGTTTTGTTGCTAAATGACTTTAACGAAGTCTGCCTTAAATCAGTCCCGTCTTCAAAGAGCATTTTTACAATCCTGTAAGACTTAAACTTTCAGTATCTCTGCAACTTCGTTCTGTGCAGAACGTGAAGCTGTTCCCTAAACAATTATTCGTGAATATTCAGTTAGATTATTCATTGTTACGTTCAAGGTGTAATAAAAATGGCTTTTTGTTGTTTCTTATTGTGTTTTAGTTTTGATGAAAAGAATAATATATAATATTTTCCTGAAATAGTTGTTACTGTTGTGTGCCTTGGAATTGGCTCAAAAAAGTGCTTTTAAAGATTTAGTGAATTTTTATTTCACCTGTCCAAACACATCCGACTTTGCCTGCGGTTCTTACATTGTGGGAAATAATTCTATATTAAAAAATAATAATATTAATTTATTTCCGATAAAGTGTGCTTGGTTGATAGTTTTTGGGGAACACTTCTGGAGCGTCATTTGGAAAGGTCGCAAAAGCATTTTGATAACTGGAACTGTTTTGCAAATTCTGAAACAACAGGTAACTATTTAACAAAACCCGTAGTGTTAAAAGGTAACCGGGAAGCCAGCTTTTGTTTTGTGAAAATGTTACCTTTTGTATCGAAACTTGTAGAATAGTTCCAGCAGTCAAAATGCTTATCCGCCATTTTCCCGTGTTGCTACATGTCTGCAGACTATTGAGATTTAACAAGGACTGGCATAAATACTTAAGGTATACAAAAGGCTATCCATAAAACATTATATTCGTAAATTAGTCTTCGATAAAACCCATCAGATCTAGTTTTGTGTATTGTTACGCCCAATAATTGACAGTTGCGCTCAAGGTGTCATTTGTGCTATTGTTGCAGTTTTTTTTGTATTTTTTTGTGAATAACTATTTCAATCAATAATATGGTCTTTTTGTACTGTCTACTTGTGTAAGTGAAGGGAAAAGTGAAAAAACTGCGGTAAATGTTGTGACGATCACTTAACAATAGTGATAATAAGGACCGTGTTAATAAAGCTACACGAATAAAGTTGCGTTAGTTGGTTCTTCATTAAGTGATTTTATGTGTGTTCATGCTGTGTGTTTTTAAATGAATAAATATCGTTAAAAAGCAAAAAACCTTTCTGTTTTTTTATTCAGTTATTTTGAAATTCAATTTCTCCACCAACGAAGGCGATCTACTTGCAGCTGAAAAAGTTGCATGTGCTACGGTCCCGCCATGTGTAATCTTGTAGAAAACCATGATAAAACGTTTTGGTTCTGATTAAAGCCCTTATAAGTCTTTTATAAATCTGGTATGTTCTGGCTAGTTTTGAGGCAGAACTGCTCAAGAATAAATAGATTTAAAATATATTTAATCAAGAGCATTTATACTTATCGAATTTCGCCATATTGCTGAAAGAAGCAAAGGACAAAAAAACGCAGCCATATTGAATTTGGAAGCAACAACAAGCAAAAATTATTAGTTTTTGAAAAAATCTCAACTTTTTTTCAGGGAATTGAAAGTGCTCACACTAATTTTTCGAGCTATCTTTGAAAATTGGTCGATGATTTTTTTTGGCATAACTGTTGTGGCTTATTATAAGTATAAACTTCAACAAATATTTCTTAGTTACAATAAATAATATTGCCAAATTATTATCATCTGCCATCAGTCATTGTATTTGCGTGTAAGAAAAATTTATTTTAATCAAGTAAATTTGTATGTCATTCCCTCTGATATACAACCTTTTGGTTTTACTGCAAAACAAAAAATAAATACTTCATGCTCTGATATAGCATTCAAGAATAATTACAGACTTCAAGAAAACCTTTTTCCAAGCCAAGCAGTTTTAATCTTGTTTTGAAGAGCTCTATAATGTATTTATAAAGCACACATTAAAACTGGTAAGTTTTAACATGCTCCTCAAAAATACTCTTGATAACCTCCTAAAATAGTCCATTTTGGATTTAATGTTGATTTAACTGGTATTTAACTCAGCATGTAGAACCATAAAGCATTTCATTTGAATTTTCTTAAGAATTCTACAGAAACTCTTTGAGACTGTTACAAAACTGAAATTGTTACTTGGGATATCCACTCGAGGAAAAACGTTATCCTCAGAACTCGTCACACGGAGTCCACCACAAGAGGGGTGGGTGTTACGGAACGTTCCGTTTTTCGCCAAAGTTTTCCTAGAAATATTAGCAGGGTAAGGGGAAGGGCGCGGAGTCAAAAAGGTCGGGTGGGGGGGAGTCACAGAGATCAAGCTCACTTACCGACTACGGATAGTGTCATGGAGTATCCCACCGGGGGCGTCGTAGATATCTGACACTCGTACACGCCAGAGTCCCGTGGCTGTGGGTAGAGTACCTGAAACGAGAGAAGGAGGGAGATAATTGAGTTGGCGAGCTCGTTGTGTTCTGTTGTGGAGGTGGTCACACTTTTTCCGGATTGCAGAGTGTGCGGTGGGTGGGTTTCGTTGCGTGGCGAGTAGATTTACCGGAATGTGCGGATTAATTTCCGTTGCAGTCAGTTGTCTGATGCGACGATATGGCTTTCCCCAAGGGAACGACAGTGTGCTGCCTTAAGTTGGGACGGAATGTTGGGGATCTTGATCAAAAGGAGTGCATAGGCGAAGTATGAGCACACAAATTATTGAAAAAATGGTGTTCATGAGATTTAAATCCCATTTCAATTATTTTGTAGAACACCAATGCTCATGACAGCTGCAATCAAGTTATTCACCCGGGCGTATCAAAATTGCCCCATCATTAGCGAGGTACTTCTGAACAGTTTATTATTCAAACTATCGAAGTGCACTTGACACCTTCAAGGGGTGGCAATCATTTAATGACCTCTTCAAGGTATTTTCTTTTTCCAAACACCCTCAAATGACTTCGTTAGCATTCCCCGCTCCGGCGGTCCACTCTGTTGACCTTCCTAATTGAGAGAGTCTTTAGCTGTCCGTCCAATTAAGTGCGCCATTCGCTTCGATAGATTCTACCTCCCCTAATGACATTAACGAAACCAGTGGTGCCAGTTTATCACCTGCTGAGGGGAAGTCCCTCAATGATAATTGTGTGATAAAAATAATTCAAGACCTTTTTCCGCGCTTATCTTCAAGAATGCGCCTTTTAATCATCGAGGTGAGAAATTGAGAAAGTGGCCTTCTGGCACCCCTGCCGTTCGAAGGATCGACTTTATGTGGAATCGCGCGCCAGCTAAATTTAGATAAATCGCGATACCAGCCCCGAAGGGCGGCAAGTGACACTAAATCACAGCGTCCTTACAGTCCTCCGGCCGGGAATGAAGCGTGATAATCCGGAATGGGATTTGGACGACTTTGACTTCGGTGACCCTCGGGCCACCCTGGGTGGTGGTGGGGACGGCCTGGTAGGGCGTGGTCCCCGGGTGGAATTTTTCTTACTTGGCTCCTTTTTTACGCCCCATTGACATTCCCAGGGATCATCGG
Organism: Culex quinquefasciatus; assembly: GCF_015732765.1. NCBI lineage: Eukaryota > Metazoa > Arthropoda > Insecta > Diptera > Culicidae > Culex > Culex quinquefasciatus. The sequence goes on along the minus strand of NC_051862.1, from coordinate 172,922,034 downwards.
CTTCTTGGCCGGAGTTGGATGGTTGGGGGTTGGGGGTGGAGACGGGGGATTAGGAGCCGGAATCGGGGTCAGGGTACCGAAATTAGAAGATAACGTGATGGATGGAATGTGGGGTGTCCCTTCTTATTTCATCGCCATCGCCGTAATCAGCTTTCATTTATTAGAGAGGGAATCCATTTCCTGGACGACGGTTCCGGTGAATTACTTAAGAGGAGGATTTTGAGTTTCTTTTTCAAATAAATTTTTGGATGCAGTTCCCGCAGTCAAAATACTGAATTGTGTGTAGCAGTACTCTCAGCGCAAGAAGCTTCTTACGCTGAAAGTATTGTTACACACAATTCAGCATTTTCACTACGGGAACTATCGGTACGATTCTGGATTCATCTCCAAAAGTACCGTCATCAGGGGTGACATTGGGTCTGGGGGGTGAGATTGGGTCATACAAATTTCCACTTTTTTGTACGACCCAATTTCACCCCACAAACACAGAGTCACCCCTGATGACGGTACTGTAGAGCTATTTGTTTACTAAATCGGCTGATTTCGCATTTTTTTTTGATTTTTTGATTTCGCAGAAAATTTGTGGGGGCCTTCCCTTTGATCAATAAGACCACTTAGTGTCATTTGTTTGCTCATACAAGGCTCCATACAACTTAATCGTCTGTTCTTACCAAGGGTCCTGATTGCGTCAAAAAGACTCATTCACTCGCGACCACAAATCAAACGCGACAAAAAACTGCTCTGACCGTTTCCTACCGTTTGTCACTTCCAAACCAATCGCTACAGAATACTCTCTCTTTGCTCTTCCTCTCACTTTAATCGGGTAGTACAACGAATGGTTCAGAGAGACCGATTGCGTTATGTCGCTCAGTAGCTGAGTCGAAATAGTTTGCGATCGGCTTTGTTTTGCTACGTTATTGCACTGCCTAAAATCTTTTTCATCAAAAATGTTTTGCAATTTGGTTGATAACACAACATCAAAGACACATTTAAATGCAATTTCCATCATGCCGAATACAAATTTGTGGCAAACTGTGGTAGTGCAGACCAAAAGAACGCCGAGCTGGTATGTTGTTAGATTCCCCCTTTTATGAACGTATTCGCGTGTGACTCGGGTCGACGGACGGAACAGGCAAAGAAATTCACGAAGTAGGGGAAATATACCCTTTCTAATCAAACACCTATTTTCGTCATATGGAGAGTTTGATGCTCGATTAAAGCTCCAAAAATACTTTTCAGGCTATAAACTTACCAGCAACAGCACCGCCTCGAATAAGCACGCAAATTTATGCCACTTACTGCCAAAACGATCAAATTTAATGCACTTTTGATCATAATTTCTATTTTGCGAGACTATTTCTCATCATTTTGGTGGCACACACATCCACACGCAAGATCAGAGGTTAACTGCTTAACGAAAGTCGCCATCAATATCTTTTTACTTGCGCTAACGATTTCAAAGCGCTCAAGATATAAAATTGCTTCCAACTACCGGCAACATGTTCTTTTGACCATTACTTAGTCACTCACTTGAAAAATAATCCCGAAAAAAGTAAATCATAAGCAAGCACCAACAAAAAAAAAACAAACGCGCTAAGTCTTTTGACGTTTCAATTTTTTTTGCGATTCTAATCAAAGGCAGAAGAAAACCGAGCGAGGAGCGAAGGCAAATAAAGAACAAAGGGTGGCCACCAACATGCTGGTGCAGTGCCTGTTGGAGTGAGCAAGTGCTGCCAGGAAACTTTCGCTATAAATGCTACTTTTCGTGAGTGTTCGCTTAAAATTTCATTAATTTTGGCAGCACTAAGCAGACCCAAAAGACCGCTGGAAGAAAAAAAGAACTAAGCTGAAAATAGAAGAATGGGCGTGGCCCAATGCACTCGACTGATTAGAATGCATTTTTGATTTTTTTTTAAATGCTTGTAAAAGGAATAGCATAATCTTTAATAAAAGTGAAAATAAACAGAAATGTTCACAAAAAGTTGCTCTAATCGTTGGTGTACTTGGTTTTAATGAATTTCAAGGAACAATCCAGATTATCCAGCATCAGTCAAACACGACCGCTTATTAGGCTTAAAATGGGCATATATTTGTGTCGTTGAGAGAAGCGATAAGGCAAATCGCTGCCATACCGAGGGTCGTGTTCGCTCGCGAATGGTTGCGAGTTCCAGTCGGTGAAGAATCGCTCGGCGATGAGTGGGCGATTGTACGTTAAAATTCCAAATCAATATCTCTTCACAATAAAATCTGAACGATTTGGTTTCTTCGACAAAGATATTAAGTGAGTCAAATATTTATCCGTACCCCCCTGTACGGAAACCTTTTTTAATGTAAAAGTACATAATAATCTAGTAAAGTACCAACTTTTATATGTCAATCGACGTAGCAGAATGTTCTCTTCAAAATCTTGTCGTTGAGTTTGTAAAAAACGTGTTTTCAAAAAATACAAAAACTGATCACTTAAAAAAGTTTTAAAAAATGATGTCAAATAATTGTCCGTACTTCTAATATAACTACGAAATCTGATCAATTTGAGTGAATTCTTTGAATAAATATTGTTGATGTGTCAAATACAAGAACTTTAAGCTAGTTTGCGACAGTTTTTAACTTCTGATAACTTTTTTTAGTAAGTTTACAGGAATTCCCCACGAAAACATCATGAAAAAAAAACAAATGTGCTTAGATTGGGCTCACATTTTTTACTGGGGGTTCCCAGGCTGAAATTATTAGACCAGTAGTTTTTTGTTTGACCATCACGGTGACCTAGGCCGTGTTAGGGTGATCCAAAAAATCGTATTTTTTGTCGATTTTCCCAAAAAAAAAACTTTTTTTTAACATAACTCCCCGCCATTTCAACCGATTTTAGCAGCCTTATACGAAAATCAAAGGTGACATGTTTGCCTTTTGAAGAAAAATAGAAAGTAGTTTCAAAAATCTAGCTTAACATATGAAAAGGTTTAATGAATCTTTTAAATGCCATTCACAGAAAAAAATCAATTCTCGTAACCGTGAATTAAGTTCACGAATGTGAGAACCACGAAGGAATTTATTCATGAGTATGGTGCATTTGCACTATAAACGTGAATATATTCCTTCGTGGTTCTCGCATTCGTGAATTTAATTCGCGATTTTGAGAATTGATTTTTTTCCGTGTTTTGGCAGCGTCTGGACCAAATAGCCTATGTCTGGAAATATTGTTAACGGATTCCTCGAGCAATTTAACGTGCCACGGAGAAGTTCCGAGATATGATTTTTTGAAAATAAAATCCGGCATTTTCTACGCGCCGCGCGCAAATACGGAAAAACGACGAAATCGACTTAAAATTAACTTTTTTCACTAAAACTGCGATAACTAAAAAAAAATCGATGATGACCTATACATATTTGGGTACCAAAAGAAGCGTCTTTCAATTACATTTTTTTACAATCCAGATTGTCCCGGAACCAGTTTGACCCTTTCGGGAGGAAATTTTGTGGTGATCAGGCAGAGGACAAAATTTCCACAATTTTCCATTAAATTTTGAAGCATCCAAATCCGTCCACTACAGCTCGATTACGAGTCTGTAGTCAGAGATTTGTAGTTTTAACTTTTCGTGCTGTGAAATTCTGTTCCAAAATTGCCTGAGAATGTTTTGCTTGGGAAAAGTTAAAATGACAAATCTCAGACCAGGGACTCTGAATGCGGCTGTAGTGTTGCGTTTTTTAATAACCCAGTTTTTATGTTGAAAAAATCATATCTCTGAATCGGGTTAGTGTGTATTCGCAATTTTTGGATATGTAATGTAAAATATTACAAGGAATCAGGGAAAAATATTTTCAGGAATGAGCTCTTTGGTCGCGAGACCTTCAAATTAGCAAATGAAATTTCCATAGGAACTTTTCGAGTTTATTTTTTTAAAATAAACATGTTGTTCATTAAAAGCCCAACTAATAATCTCTGAAATTGGTTAAGCCGTCGTTCCGGAGACATGATTTTTTGAAAAATGTGCTTTTTGCGCAAATCTACGAAAAAATGCAAATATTTTGGATCACCCTATTTCGGAAAGGAGCACTCTAATCACCGAACAAAAACATACAGGTCTTATTATTTTGACCAAGGAACTCCCATGCCAAATTTGAGCCAAATCGAAGCACTTTTGATTTGGAGACTTCCGTTTGATGTGGAATCGCTTTAATATGAGTTGAATTTTGTGTAAAAAACTGATTTTAAGGAGATTCTGACAATTGCTCCATTTCGCGACGGGACAACATTAGAAAACGGTGGGTTGTTTGGGTGAGACTTAAAAATGGCCTTAACTTGAAAACGGTGCACTTTATCAAAATTTTACTAAAGTACTTTTTGATTGCAATATTTAGATTTTTTGAAAAAATCAGAGATGGAATAATCGCAAAAAATCAATTTCGCTTGCGAACTTTCTTCACACGCGAAAGAGAGAGGAGGAAAATCACGCAAAAGAAAATCGCTCCCGAAATTCTCCAAGAAAATCAATCTGCTGATGATTTTTTGTAAATTTCCTTGTCAGCACCACTTAATGATATTTATTTCACTTTGTTTACACACATTGCCCATCTACAAAATGTGACAGGTCATATTTTAACGTGTGACGTTACACTTGCAAGTGTAGTAGTGAAAAAGATGTTCCGCCGAATAATCAAGATGATGATTTTTTGGATTCTTTTTACCGATCTTTCGTGCGCGAGAGAGAAGAGCCAAGCTCCCTTCGGATTTTTTCTCTTGTTAATCGTCCAAATATTTTCTTTTGATGATGATTATTCCATCGCTGGTATTGATTAAAAAATTCATAACTCGGTCAAAAAATTAAAAAAAATAGTGTTTATTTGCAAATCAAATTTTAGTGACAAAAAAATAAATAAAAAATCATCAATTTTTTTTTACCGTGTATCATTTTTTTCAGTGTAGTCCATATCCATACCTATAACTTTGCCGAAGACACCAAATAGATGAAAAAATTCGTTCAAAGATGATTTTTTTTTAATTTTCATACATCATATTTGTATGAACAGCTGCCAAATTTGTATGGAAAATTATATAGACAAACTAATGATACAAAATGGCTTCTTTGGGCAAATCAAAGGCACCAAAAAAGTTTAAGTCGTATTAAAAAATACAAAAAAAAATCGAATGACCGAAATCTGAGAGAACTGCTCAACTGAAAACATTTTTAAGTTGAAAACTGATAACATGTGCGTACAGACGTTGTCCCGTCACGAAAGAATCGGTCAGTATTTATTGAAAATTGCACTTTTTTTTAACTATAGTGGGATTCTTAGAATTTTAATTAATTTTGATGCCATTTGGCAAAATATTCCAAACCCAATCTTACATGGTTAGTTTTGCATTCCGTTAGCAATCATGCTGGAATATTTTCTTTGCAACTATTGCATAGCAATTTGTTCAATGAATTTCTGTATATATTAGAATTAAATTATGGGTTTCTCTTGAAATTGTAAGTAATTTAACAAAGCATATTGATTTGCTGTGGCAAATTGAATGTACCATTTCTATAGAATAAATAACATTCAAAGTAAAATGAACAGCATCCTTCCAACTTGTTTGCAAAGCTCTAAGCAGAAGTAATGCCAGCAATAGTTTCTTTGTCTGCACATACCAATGGAACAAGTACAACACAGGCTAGACAATATCGGCACGTTTCCAACGACAAAACTTCGTTTCCTTCTTTCATTTGAGCATCAAATCGACTGTACATGAAACCGTTTTTCCAAAGGAGAAAACATTCCACAGGGCACACAAACAAGATTCCAATCTCCTTCGGAATCACCAAGAGAGAGAATGGCTAGCCAGTTGTATCTGTATCGAATTCCTACGGAAATTGTACCAGAGCTCTGTAATCAACCAAGAGATGATTCTTCCTGGATTGGATCTGCCTGCCACCCCTTTTGCGCACATCTCCTTGATCTGCTTCTCCTTGCAGCTGATCTCGAAGGCGAGAGGAACATTTTGACTTCCATTGGCTTGTGACAAATTGTTTTCCCACAAGCACCACCGCCTTAGTTTTCTTTTCCAATCAAGATTTTAATGGCCACCGACTGGTGGGGTGGCTGAAACAAACCACTACAAAAAGCCCCCTCCTTTCTCCGAAGAAGACACATTTGCGCTGGAGCTGAGGCAATTGGCAATTTTGGGTTGGAGTATTTTCATCCCCGGGTGGAATTTCTCATATCCGGATGTTTTTCCGCAGACCCGTTTCATGGCGTATTTTCTTTTCCCGATTAACTCACGCGACCGCGCGGCTGATGTGGCAGGGTTTATTTCGTTTAGTAGCACCACCCCTGGGTTGAAGATGCCTGCCTTTTATAATAGGGGAGAATGTGGATACGTGAGTTGTTATTTTTTCGACAAGATTTTTTCCGTTTTCAAGTTGGAAGCGTGGAAACATTATCCTCTAATGCAGCGATTCTCAACGAGGGTACCGGGCCTACTTGATTTACATGGCAGGGGGTACCGGCGTAGAAGAAGGTTGAGAATAGCTGCTCTAATGCAATCATAAACCGGGGTGACATTGATAGCGTTTTATTTTATTTTTGGAACATTTTCCAACTGGTAAAATTTGTCTCAAGACTATTATTTAAAAACAAGGACTGGGGAGGCCACACAAGCTCCAATCAGTATAATTGGAAAAAAAATGTTTTTCAGCTGTATTTAAAAAATAGTTGTGTCCAAAATTATGAAACTGAACTTCGGGGTGACTTAAAAGTTAATGTTTTTCTTTTATAAAATCGGATTTAATGAGCACAAATTTTATGTCCTCTATAGAGCGTCCAATTTTCCCGGGTTTCAATTTCTCGGGTAACGGAAAAAAATATTTTCTGAATCCCTGGAATTCCGGGATCCCGGGATATTTATAAAGTAATAAAATCCATATTTGGTACGTTTTCCAAGCTTAAAATCGTTCAATTCGCCAGGACAAGCCAGGTCATCAGTTTTAAGATGGCTTAAAATTGATCCAAAAAGGATTTTTATTTATCTTTGTTGTGCTCTAGATTTCAAACGAACTATAATTTATAGACCATTTCGTTTAGAAAAGTCTCTTATTTTTTTTATTATGCCTAAAAAACGGCAACCAATAAAATGACATCCAGTTAACTGCAATACACAGAAAAAAATGATGGTAATATTCATCAGGAAATGGTGACCGATTTTGTGGCAAAAAAATTATAAATTTTACCCAACATATTTTGATGAAAATTCATCAAAAACTGATGAACTTCCATCAGTTTTTGATGAATATTCAACAGGTTTGCATTTTTACACATTTTTTATGTAATATTACTAAAAAAAAGGTAATATTCAACCTACCAAATTTTCAACATTCCAAAATTAAACTTTTTTTCTGTGTAATTTTGGAAATCAGTTTGTTTAGTTTTGTTGATGTCTTAACATAAATCAATTAAAAATATCAAAACTTTATGTGAAAATTTAGCTAAACAGCTGTCCTAACTCGAAACATTTGTCTAGATTTGCCCCAGATGCCAGTGCGTAGGAGAAATTGATGAATGTGATTTTTTTGATATTAACTTACGGTAATATAACATCCAGTCTCTTAAATAATAAAATTACATAAAAATATAAAAGTGTTCAAAAAGTTAATCATTAGCAAAGATCCGCAACTTTAAACAAAAAAAAGATAACTAAAAACATTTATAAATGAAAAAAAATACAGCATTAACTGATAAGTGAATGCTGCGAATACTTAAATGATGTTGACAAAAGTCAATCAAGTGAAACAAAATCTCGTGGTCATCAAGTTATCACATGGATGATATCATCAATCATTTGATTGCAGTTATTCTCAAACCAACAAGTTTTTGCCTTCCTCACCTTACTGAGGAAAGGCTATAAAATCACTCGAAAAATGAACTTCTTAATTCGACCTCGTAGACCCACCTTCACGTATACCTATCGACTCAGAATCATGTTCTGAGCAAATGTCTGTGTGGATGTGTGTAGGTGGGTGGACAAAAAAATTGTCACTCGATTATCTCCGGACTGGATGAACGGATTTTGACCATATTAGTCTCATTCGATCCGTCTTGAAAATCAGCAAGTTTAGTTAAGTACTTCAAAAGTTATGCTAAAAAAACGATTTTGGCGTATGTCCGGAAGATTGTAAAAAGGGTGGTTTTTTGCTATCATGTTATACATTTTCAGAAAGGTATTAAAAAGAACTTTTCAATGAGCCCAAAACATTGCAGATCTGACAACCCTATCAAAAGTTATTAGCACTTAAGTGTTATTTATACACTTTTTGGAGGCCGGATCTCTGATATTTCAGTAAAAATGATGTCCGGGTCCATCATGCGACCCATCGTTAGTTAGATAAGACCTTTCAAATGAGCCTGAATCATCAAGAATCTGACATCCCTATCAAAAGTTATTGGCACTTAAGTGTTATTTATATACTTTCTGGAGGCCGGATCTGAAATATTGCGATAAAAATATTGTCTGAATCTTCCATGTGAACTTTCGTTGGATAGGTTTTATATCAGACCTTGCCGATGAGCCAGAAAAATTGAAGGTCTGCGAACCCTATCAAAAGAAATCAGTAATAAAATTGATTTGTTAAACATGTTAAGGGAATGTTGCTATTTTTACTGAATGTATTGACTTTATGAATGTGAAAAAGGCACCAACCACCTAAAGGTGGATTAAGTATCGTTTTTTCATAAAATTTTTTATCTTTTTTTGTAATTTTTTTAAGATTGCACAGATTTTTGATTTATTTTTAGATAACAATTAAAAGCAAAAATATATGGTATCAATAGAGGTTTATCAGTTTTTTTGGAAACTAATTAATTTTAGTAACTTTTTCTTTCGCTGTTATAACAATTTGACTTTTATTAAATTGTAAGATATGATGTTGAAAGAAATTCAAAGAGTCAATCTTGATATATTTGAGATTAAATGAAAAGTTTTTTTTTATTTTTAAAGTCACCTTTTAAAAACATTTCAGAACATTTTTCAAAGCTTTGTTTAATTTTCACGATATTCAATTATTTGGATGGTTGGTTCCCGAGGAAGTCAAAAAAATACAGTTTTTTTGTTTCCTGTTCTGATTTTGAATATAATTTTGAAGATTTTGTTACGGATCAAATTATTTTTACTTATTGATTTTTAATTTAGTTTTTGAAAAGTTTTTGAAAATTTAAAACATATTTTTAAAAGGAAAAAAAATATTTCAATTTTTGTTAAATCTTGCTATGATATGCAATTCAATAAAATATAAATAGATAAATTAGTAGCAAATCAATGAAAACTGTTTCACTATGTTAACCGAACATTAAAAAAGCAGTTCAATAAATGACTATGCGCATGCTCTACATTTTGGTTTCAAAATATTTATAGATTCCATCCATGAACCAAGTGATTTTTTTTTATTTGGAATAGTTTTTATTGTGTTTCAATTTTATTAGCTTTATTGAAAAAAAAAAATACAAATAAAAAAAGTAGTTTATGTTAATTTTACTTAAGATTTTCATAATTATTTAAAAAAAACCGTTCCTCGAAATTTCCGTGAAATTTGGTGTTTTGAAATTAATGTCCCGTGAAATTTGCTATTTTTGAGCGTGAAATTCACCAAGCCTACATAGCCTACATAGCTTGTGGTTATCATCTGACGATATCTCGGTCTGATTTTCAATGTTGAAAAATGAAAATTTTGCGAAATTTAATTGATTAATTTCAAATTTAATTCATATTATTATTTAAAAAAAGAATTCGACACTACATTTTAAAAAGAATTCGAAGCAGGAATCATAAGTTTGCAAAACTCATAAAAAAATGTTTCACAATAAATGCCTATAAACTTGAAGATTTGTTTGGAATGTGATTCAAAAACATATTAAATGTATTATTTACACTCACAGGAAATTTTTGTTATCAAAACCTGTCATAGTGGATTTGCTACAAAAATTTTTTTTTTTATAACAGATTTTGTAGCAAGTGTGCACAGTCCAGACTCGGTTATCCGAAGGCCTCGGAAAAATTTCACTTCGGATAATCGAATCACAAAAAAAAATTTTTTCACTGTCTTACCCCTAAACTACGCTAAAGTGATTTACATTTTTTTAATCCGAGATGGCGGCCAATATGGCGATGACGAGATATGTATTGTAAAATGTATTTTATTATTTAACAAGCAATCAACTATTCAAATTTGACTAAAATGGGGTCACAGAACTCGAATTTGATGTTTAAAACAAGAAAAATAAAAAACGAAGAAATTTTTTTTTTCGTGATTCGATTATCCGAAGTTCCATACAAACTTTCGAATAATCGAGGCTTCGGATAATCGTATATCAATTTTGCCCGTGTTTAAACATGTCGATAATTGTTGGTAACGGGCAAAATTTCATACTCGTATATGAAAAAACATGAAGAGAGATTTCATGCAGATTCTAATATATTTTCATGCAAATTTGCAGCAAAATGAACACTGAACACCGTTTGGATTTGGCAACTAATTTTAACTTCTTTTAATGGAAAACTTTGTCAAAAGGCATACCGGTATTCGATTCAAACTCATTGCCACGTAGTAATTTATGAAATTGGGAGAAAATCGAAAAAAAAAACTTTTTGGTCATCATTTTTGTTATTATCGCTTACACTTAAAACTTTTCAATATTTTTTGAATAATTCTTTTTTAGGTATTACTATGGTGAGTACGATCAATACCATTACGTACGTGTGAAATTTACACTTTTCTTTTTAATCATAAAGTTTTAAGTCTTTTTCCGTTCTGTGGTCCAACCACCACCTATAAAATAACTGCGAAGTAAAACATTACGCCGAAAATTCATTGAATCAGTTTTGAATCAAATTGAAAAGCCAAATCGAAATTGTCAAATATCATATAAATATGTCAATATCTATACGATATGTGATAAACAAATGATATTGTCATAAACAAAGAATAACTTATCAGAAACCTTTAAAAAATAATTTTGGAATGAAGACATGCAAAGAAATGCAACTTTAGTAAATTTTACTGAATTCCTGGTTCACCCGGGCTGAATCCAAAACACATTTCGAGAATTTACAAATGCCTTTTGCAAAGACGTTATTTCTGAAAAACAAAAACTTTTGAAAAACTTTTTACGTACAATTTTAAGAAATTTGATGAAATCTACCTTTAACGTAAATCATTTAACATTGCTCCAATCTCTCCTTTCCATATCCCAGTCAAACTTTATCCAAACTCAAATCCCATTTTCCGACTCACAGACGATCGGATTTTCCTTGGCTCCGAGCATCATCTTCCACCCCAGTGGCACCAGCAGCATTTGGTTGCACTCGGCGAAATGAAAAATTGCTCTTTCACTTGCCGATGGATTCCGCTGATGTGGCGCCGCTGACAACTGGCGCAGATGCTGCCAGGCCAAGGACGCTTCAACCGTCGATGGCATCAAACCGACTTCGAGCGACTTCAATCAGCGATGAAACGTAATTTGACTGAAAACTTTTGCTTTTTTTCTCCGATATGACATTGACGGAAGCTCGATCAATCAAATTGAATTGGTCGGTCGAGCTTGAACATTGGAAAAGTTTTCCGTAACAAATGTGTTCTGGTCAATTTATTGTTTTATTTGGTTTCGTGGGAATTGCAATCAATTTTATTTTAAAATTTGTCGCAATCAATAATTTTCAAACACCAAATTAAATTTCTTATTTCAAACCATTTCCCACTTCAAATAAATTACGCATTTCATTCCCCCCCGGCACGAGCCAATTTATTCCCATTGAAGTCTCGAAAGTTCGCCCCTCTGATTAAACCGGTAATCAGAGGGCGCTCGCAATAAAGACGCTAATTAATGCCTTCTCACCTTGTTTCCCCTCTCACCGTCACCCAGGCCGCAGGTTCCCGCCAGGACTATGATAAAAGTCGTAAAAATAAACGAGCCTCAAAAGGTCTTGTTCGAATTTCTCGTCCGATTTTGGTTCAAGCAAAATGAGCCCACAATGGCAGTTTATTATAATTGCCAGGCCGAAAGTAAAACGAATTCCGGACTGATAATGAATTTCCCTTTGTTCCGGTAAATTTTCACCGGAAAATGGGTTTCCTTTGAACGTCAGGTTACATTTTTTTCCATGAAATGAATGTTATTTGTAAATATAGACTTGAAAAAAAAAAACATCAATCAATTTCAATTCAATTCTTGGATTTTCGATTATCCGATTACACACACTCAAAAAAACACATTCTCGACTGCACCCACACGGTTGAAACTCGACTCAAATTCCGCTTACCTTAAGGGACCAATCGTCCAGCGCCGGATTGTGGACGCTCTGGTACCTCTGGTCGGACGTATAGGTGGCCTTGCCCACCGTCAGCAGGTGCAGGTCCCGGTGGCGGATCCACGATACCTGTGGGCAGAAAAAAGTTGAAAGAAAATCGTAACGTCTTAAACATGTGATGACAGAAAAAAAATTGGACCGGATATTAGACCGGCAAAATCGAGAGCTTCTTGAAAGCCGGAGGTTCGGTTTTTGCTGGAAGCTAGGCGTCGGATGTTAAACCGCCGATGATGTGTTGTTTTTAGCTTTGTCTAGATTTCTAGATTTTTGAGAAGATTCGGCGAATAAAAATATCCGCTTCGGTGGCGTTTACCGAGCGTATCGTTGATCAAAGAACAAACATGTTTGAGACGTGATTTTGAAAGGTTATGTTTGTAAAAATTTTCTTTGTTTTCGTGAGGTCCATCTCAGATTACTTTTAAACTAATCAAAAATATAGCATATTTTTGATAAACATTAACAATTAGGACAATGAACTTGTTGAAAGAATGACACTCAAATCATTTCCAACATAACACAATAAACAAAAAACAAAAAACAAAAAACAAAAACAAAAACAAAAAACAAAAAACAAAAAACAAAAAACAAAAAACAAAAAACAAAAAACAAAAAACAAAAAACAAAAAACAAAAAACAAAAAACAAAAAACAAAAAACAAAAAACAAAAACAAAAACAAAAACAAAAAACAAAAAACAAAAACAAAAACAAAAACAAAAACAAAAACAAAAACAAAAAACAAAAACAAAAAACAAAAAACAAAAACAAAAAACAAAAACAAAAACAAAAACAAAAACAAAAAACAAAAACAAAAACAAAAAAAAAAACAAAAAAAAAAAAAACAAAAAACAAAAAACAAAAAACAAAAAACAAAAAACAAAAAACAAAAAACAAAAAACAAAAAACAAAAAACAAAAAAAAAAAAAAAAAAAAAAAAAAACAAAAAACAAAAAACAAAAAACAAAAAACAAAAAACAAAAAAAAAACAAAAAACAAAAAACAAAAAACAAAAAACAAAAAACAAAAAACAAAAAACAAAAAACAAAAAAAAAAAAAAAAAACAAAAACAAAAAACAAAAAAAAAAAAAAAAAAAAAAAAAAAAAAAAAAAAAAAAAAAAAAAAAAAAAAAAACAAAAAACAAAAAAAAAAAAAAAAAAAAAAAAAAAAAAAAAAACAAAAAACAAAAAACAAAAAACAAAAAACAAAAAACAAAAAACAAAAAACAAAAAACAAAAAACAAAAAACAAAAAACAAAAAACAAAAAACAAAAAACAAAAACAAAAAAAAAAAAAAAACAAAAAACAAAAAACAAAAAAAAAAAAAAAAAAAAAAAACAAAAAACAAAAAACAAAAAACAAAAAACAAAAAACAAAAAACAAAAAACAAAAAAAAAAAAACAAAAAACAAAAAACAAAAAACAAAAAACAAAAAACAAAAAACAAAAAACAAAAAACAAAAACAAAAAACAAAAAACAAAAAACAAAAACAAAAAAAACAAAAAACAAAAACAAAAAAAAAAACAAAAAACAAAAAACAAAAACAAAAAACAAAAACAAAAAACAAAAACAAAAACAAAAAACAAAAACAAAAAACAAAAAAAAAAAAACAAAAAAAAAAAAACAAAAAACAAAAAACAAAAAACAAAAAACAAAAAACAAAAAACAAAAAACAAAAAACAAAAAAAAAACAAAAAACAAGATCTTTTTTTTTTTTAAATCATGAGACCATGTCATTTCAACCAATTCAAGCTCTATTTGATTCAGATGAAGTGTTGGCCCGAGCAGTCGGAAATAACTTGGGAATAACATTTTTAAATTTTTGAAAAAAAAAATACTGGCCAATAACGTTTTATGTTATTTATGACAAGATTTGTTATTTGTCGTTATGATTTTTTTTTTATTAGATCGTTATTGTGATAACAGACAAATTAAATTTTGAGCTTTTTTTCGAAGAAATCTTTGCTATTATTTTTTGTTATTTTAACAACGAATCCGATCATCCCAATAACAGTTGGAGGTATTCTTCCATATTAAAAAATGTTATTACAAAGTTTTTTTTTTTGACTCTCAACCAATATCAGACCTCTAACAAATTTTGTTATGATAACATAAACTGTTATTTAACTCTAATGCAAAAATAGATTGTGCTGGTAAATTACAAAACACTTTTTGCTATTTTTTAATTTTTTTTTTGTTGTTGAAATGGCATGAATTTTGTTACTAACATCAGTCCGAAATAAAATTGGCCAACAAAAAATATTTCAATTTTTAACATCTCAAAATCTACAGGTGATCGCTTTAATTTTAATGTTGAAGTTATTTTCTCTCAATATTTAATTTTTGCACGAGTGTGTTTTCAAAAGCGTTATCGTGGTAATAAAATTCTGTATTTTCTGGGAAATTTTTCGAAGAATCCGATACAAACATTTTCAGATATATGTTTTTTGGTCCTGAATTGACCAAACAGTATTAAATGTTTTCAAACTTCTTCCGCAGCTTGGATTATTCGATTTTCAACATATTTTTCCACGAAAGCCCAACTGTTATCTTCTTGATGGCTTTAAAAGATTTTCATTTTTGTTTGAATTTTTAAATCAGTGTTTTAGTTTTTTATTTTAATAATTGATTTTAATAATATGAAACGTTGGTCAAAACCTAACCAAAATTGACCTTATAATAGATAGCAAAGAAGATTACCTAATTAATGTTAAAAAATCCAATACATTTCATAAATAGTTTTCATTCTCATTCTGAGTTCACAATTGGATTATTTTTCTTCTTACTTGATTATTGAACGGACGGTTCTTAAATGTATGGACTTTCTAACAAGATTTCAATATTAATTTTTGAAAAATTAAAAATTTGCAGGTTTTGGACATTCAGCAGATCTCTAGCCTAAGTCAAGATTTCATCCATTACATCAATAAAATCAAAAAAAAAAAATCGAGTCAACTCACCGTCCGGTTCCCGAGGTTCCGCACCCGGCAGTTGAGGTACGCCGTGTTGCCGACGAGCGCGGTCACGTTCCGGGAGGCCGAAATGTCAAAGTACGGGCCCCGATCGAGCGGATTCCGCGCGATGCCGTCGCCCTCCGGCCCGTCCAGATCGGCCTCGTCAAAGGACGACGTCTGGAAGTAGTGCTTCGGTGGGGTGTACGTGTGGGGCTCGTCAATGTCCACCGTTTGCGAGGGCGAGGAGATGCCTGGGGGTTGAGAGGGGGAGATAAATTGATTGATCCGAGATTAATTACGTTTTCCGGCTGGGCGCAGAGCATTGCGTTTTCAGGGTTGGGTCGGGGGACTTTCTTTGTCTCTTGAGCGACTCTCTAAGGGTCGGCATCACTCCGGAAGGGACACAAAAATTCATCAATCTGGATTCTATATTGGATTAATTTTGAAAAATTAAGAAACCGTCTGTCTCTAATCGGATGTGATTGATGAAGTTTTGATACTTTGGAAGAAGGATCCTAGAAGGTTGTTCAACTGTAGCTGGATGGACAGCAAAGTCACTTACCATTGTTAACGTTTAAGAAAATCATCACAACCACTATGTGCCTCATAGTTTCTAGGTGTGCCAGAGATCCATGTTCTGAAAATAAATAATGAGAATTAGGAAAAAAAATTAGATCCTTCATAATATTTGAAAAAAATTGTGTAGTTCAAAAATAAAAAAATAATTAGTGTTTAAATAAACAATTTAGAAATTGAATCAAAATAGTTACATTCTTTGCTAGCATTTTATTGGCATAAATTTTTGTTCCTTTTCCCTCTACGGGGAATCTTCAAAACTAGAAGAATCACTAGACCGTGTTTTTATCCGGAAAATTTTAGCCCAATCGCAGATGAAGCGAATTTTCCGTTTTACCATGCATGAAAACGTCTCTATTTCTGGTTATACCTTCGTTAGATCTACCGTCATCTGGGGTGAATCGGGACTACAGTCTAAATAGGGACAGTAGTTTTAGGAGCACTTAAAGGTTTTAAATTTGGAAATGGATGTAATAATTTTGTTGGTCTGAGTCTGTTCTATCCTAACCACACCAGAAAAATCTTAATATTGTGCTTTATCATGGTTAAAACTATTGTCCCAAATCGCCCAGTTGATGGTACCACTTTTGTCAAATAGTGGAAGAAGTCAACAAGGTTAAAATAGGTGGAACAAAGTTTTCCTTGTTTTAATTTTGATGATTATCAATACTTTCAAAGGGGTTTCAATGTTTTAATATCATTAGCACTTTAAAAACATGAATGATTCATGTTGAAAAAAACTACAAAACTCCATCCAACCTTCTTCACCCTTGTTCAAGCTAATTTCCCCACCATCAGCGGTGCCAGTGGGCGGAAAAGACATTCCAGAACATGTCACCGTACAAGCTTTTCCCGACGTCACTTCCTATCGCCACATGTGGCCGTATAGAGAGACCGGTTCTATCCATTTGCAGAGTGGCCGTAGGCCCCAACCGGCACGGTGTGACGCGCTCACTTTCGCTTAATTAGAAACACTTAATTTAGTCCGCCAAGAGAGGGACGACCCCGATCCCTCACATCGCTGACGTTGTGCTGTGTTGGTGCATTTCCAACATTATTCTGAATTTGAGCTCGAGAGGACATTGAAATAGGACAAGCTTGCATGACCCCTACGACCTGAGTACCACAACTTTGTCGTAGTCGTCCACCGAATAATCATTTTGCTCGAGGTTCCGCCTCAACTAGACCTGGCCAATCAGGATGATGTCGTCTGGTTCCCCTACACACATGAGTGTGCAGTAGGTAGGTAGGTTCGCAAAGTCCTTGGCAGGCAGGCTTGAAGGTCGAGACACACCGTCGAGTCAGACGACTCCATGTTCTCGATGTCATCCCCTGGCCCAACTTCTTAATTATAACGTCTAGAAGCAATTCTTTCGCCGCCGCCGCCTAACGAACACAGGCTGGGGCCAATTTGCCTTGGACCAGATGACAGGCTCTGATATGGATGGACCTCGAGGAAAATAGCTTTTCTAAGGACGAACGGGCCCCGTCGTTCAACCGGAAAAACGGAGTTTATACAACTTGCAAATTAGTGAGTCGGCCCCCTGGGAGGGGGCTCTTGACGGCAATGTTTAAAGCCATTCAGGCATTGCCCAGATCCGATCCAAAAGGGAATCCACTTTGAAAGATAAGACGTTTGATGAACGAGCCAATCGCATTGTCTTCGAGAGGTTTATCCTCGGCAATCCGGCGCTCTTCGATATTAATACATGGCACTAATTAGTAGCTCCGTCTAATGAAGTTGAAATCTATTGTCTGGCAAACCGTGGACAGAGTTTAATTTAAGGTTTGATGATGGGGAACAGAGCACCAGCACCAGCACCAGAGTGCTTGTAATAACAGTACGAAGAGGATTGAGAATTGACAATGTCTTTAAATCCCTTTAAATATTGTGAACACATATTTCATAACAATTATAAAATATAATTGAATAATCTTGAGAACGGAATTTGTAAAAGTAGGGTAATTAGGCGGGTACAAATTAGCATAGCATAGCAATGGTGTCTACCCGTAGTTGCTACTCTGTTATTGACCAGGACCTCCAAGAATTGCGCCTTGGACCACAGATGAAGAGTAGGATTCAATCATCACCACTTCGCAACTTTCAAATGTCCCTATCATGCTAGCCAATCACAGCGCCGGCCACGACCAATGGTAAGACACGGGGAATTGCATGGAAATATTAGTCCGATACTTGAGTGATGAAGACCGCTAAATCGGCTGCGTCTTCGACAAAGTATCATGTGAGATTTGAGGGGGGTTAGTTAGATGGGTGTGAAGCCCGGATTCACCGTTGTAAGTGATGTGGCTGGTCAAAGTTATTTATAGTCCGTAATTCTTCGTATGTTCTTATATACTTTGAAAGCTTTTCAATTCGATTCACCAAGCTTTTTGTGTTGAAAGTTCAATATTTGCCTAACGAATATGCAACTAGTAAGTTTTATGAACTCAATTTTGCATTTGATATTGCATTGTCCTGTTCTTAGGTTCACAGATTTCAATCAAGTTCCTTGGATTCTTATAGCATTCTTAAACCTTCTAGTCAACTAAACCTCGATGGTATGGTGGTTAGCATTTTTGTCTGCTGACCCAATGGACGGGGGATCGAACCCCACCACTAGCTAATGAATTTTTCGTTCATATTCAAGTGTTCAGAATTCTTTCTTTCCATAATTTCTCGATAGGAGCAGATGGAAATCGAACCTAGAACCTAAAAAATATTATTTTTTAATTTTTTGAAAACTGTCCTAAACATAGGTTATATTTTTTAGAATAGTTTGTTCATGTTTTTATTTTATAAATTTTTAAAATTAGAAGTTTACGCTTTTAAACTCAAAGTGCTATATTCGTAAAATGCGTTTAATACTTTTTGAACCCAAGGTTTTAAAATGTAAGTAATTTGAGATATTATCAACCAAAAATAAATAAATTAAGAAAACTTTTTTTTAATGCTTAGCAAAGATCTTCTAGTAAGCAAAATGTCAAATTTAAGTACACTTTGTTTGTTAAAAAATTGATTTTGAGAATTTTCAAAAAAAAAAACTAATTTGAGTTTTCTTAGAGATTTTGATTTTATTCTCTATAAATTTCAGTTATTTATGTTAAAAAGCCTATTAAACCAATTAAATTTCCTATACAGGCGCTGAAAAGTAACTTATTTCCATTGAACTTCTAAGCATTCACAGTAGTGCTATTATCAACTTTCCAGAACTGTTTTTTTACAGTGAAAATAAGTAGAAAATTTACTCTCTATTCAAAGACATGATAAGCTAATGTTTTCAAAACGTAGTTGAAACATGGTTTTTTGACGCTAAGTTTTATTATAATTAACAAAAAGTTTGGAAATCAAACAAACATGACAACAACTTAAAGTTCACTTTTACACTAAATCCAATCTTGAATAAAAAAATAAAAACAAATGACAACATTTCGTACTTTAATAGATAGACAAACCTTATAATTTGGATATCTAAAAATATCATTGATATCAAAAAGAAAATTACTTCATTACTTCAAATTGATGTAAAATGATGTTAATATGCTGAATAAAACTAACTATAATTGCACGTCGAGTTTTGAATTGTATATAAAGTATTCAAATTTAATCTAAATAATTAGTATGATAACAACGTTTGCGTCAGCGTCATTTTTTTAAAGTGGTGGTCAAGTGTTGTTCTATCATTTTTTTTTTCGAGATATGGTTGTTTTAACAAACAGAGTTTTAGATAATGGTTTCATTATATTTCAATATTTTTATAGTTTTTTGTATTAATTTCTTCATCAACTAGATTAGAGTAAATCCATTTCACATATATGCTATCGAACACATAAATTAATATGAAAACCATTTCCTTAAGTAAGAAGAATTGGTAGCATCGAGTTCATGAATATTTTTTTAGGAAATCAACCAAAAAGAAATATTGCATTTTTTCGAGAGCTATAACTGTCAAAACATTTTTACAAAGTAAATATGGAAATGTGTAAACTCTTATTTATTAAACTTTTCAAAAAAGGCTTTTTAGACACTTTCCAAACAAAATATTGTCAATTTTTATATTGTTTTTATGAGATCCGATATAAAATTATTTTAGCAATTAGCAAAGGATCAGGGGTGATTAAATTATTGCACGCGGGCCAAATGTGACCCAATACACTGAAATAAAAAAAAAGTCGAAAATTCCTAAATTCTAGAAATTTTGGCTCCTTTCCTAATTTAGTAATTGGGGTTTCTGGATTACTTAATAAGAAAAGGAGGCAAAATTCCTAGAATTTAGGAATTTGGTTCTTTTTTTTTTATTTCAGTGTAGGTTATTTTTGACTTGCTCCTTTTGCAATTTCAAACGTTTTAATGTGAATGAGAAAGAATAATTTTCAAAGAAAATTGAAAGTGTGTTATAAAACGATCAAATTTGACTTAAAAAGATAACTGTTATCAAACAAACTAAAAACACAATATTTAAAAAATGTAGGTTTGTTGATTTTAATATCGAGGTTTCTTTTTTTATAAACATTTTTCACATTGGCAAAACAAAATCTTTTATTTGAAATCATTATGCAAAAAAAACTAGTTCAATGATAAAGGCAACTGAGTTATTGATACCAAAAATAATTTAAAAATAGCACTTACACGGAAAAAAGATTGAATTTACCAATCACCATTTTTTAAATAAACTTCAAGTAATTTTTTTTAACTAACGAACAAAAATAAGTTCAAGGTACGACATCTTCCATTTTTGAACATGCGAAAAATGAGGTGTTTTTCAATAATTTGCAGCCTCAAACGGTGATGAGATAGAAATTTGGTGTCAAAGGGACTTTTATGTAAAATTAGACGCCCAATTTGATGGCGTACTCAGAATTCAGAAAAAAACGTAATGTTCATCGAAAAAAACACTAAAAACATTTTAAAAACTCTCCCATTTTCCGTTACTCGACTGCAAATAATTTTGGAACATGTCATTTTAAGGGAAATTTAATGTACTTTTCGAATCAACATTAACCCAGCAGGGTCATTTTTTTCATTTTAAACAAAAATTTTCATTTTAAAATTTCGTATTTTTTCTAACTTTGCAGAGTTATTTTTTAGAGTGTAACATTGTTGTACAAAGTTGTAGAGCAAACAATTACAAAAATTTTGATACATAGACATAAGGGGTTTGCTTACAAACATCACGAGTTATTGCGATTTTACGAAAAAAAGTTTTGAAAAAGTTACTTTTTGCGTTTCTCTTTGTTTCGTCGTCCGTGTCTATTGCGGGTGACCATGAACGGCCATGATCGATGACGACCAACTTTTTCAAAACTTTTTTTCGTAAAATCGCGATAACTCGTGATGTTTATAAGCAAACCCCTTATGTATGTGTATCAAAATTTTTGTAATTGTCTGCTCTACAACTTTGTACAACATTGTTACACTCTTAAAAAATAACCCTGCAAAGTTAGAAAAAAACACGAAATATTAAAATGAAAATTTTTGTTTTAAATAAAAAAAATGACCCTTCTGGGTCAATGTAGATTCGAAAAGTACATTAAGTTTCCCATAAAATGACATGCTCCAAAATTGTTTGCAGTCGAGTAACGGAAAATGGAAGAATTTTTAAAACTTTTTTAGTGTTTTTTCGATGAACAATACGTTTTTTTCGGAATTCTGAGTACGCCATCAAATTGGGCGTTTAATTTTACATAAAAGTCCCTTTGACACCAAATTTCTATCTCATCACCGCATGTTTTCGCATGTTCAAAAATGGAAGGGGTCGTACCGCCCCTCCGTCACAAGATATCAGAAAACGGACCTCGAATTCGTGATCAGGGACAAAAGTTACCCCTTAGGACAAAGTTTCACGCAAATCGAAGAGGGGTCGGGGTAACTGCTGTGTGAGTTGGTGGAGAATTACCCATTTGTATTTCATAATTGAAAAATTACTATATCTCGAAGTTGTTGCATAGTATCAAAAATTGTTTAAAGACAAAATTGGACGAGTTTTCTTTAAAAAAAATCACTGATAGAAAAATACGCGCCATTTCCATGAGATTATCGTCAAAATTTTGGCGATCGACTGAATTAGATTATATGCCCCTAAACATCATGGAAATAGATCAAAATACGTATTTTGATATATTTTCATGATTTTGCAGCTGCCCAAAAAAAAATTAATGAACTCGCAAATGAATGGTTTTATGGGCACAAGAAATCTTACCAAATGTTCGAGCCAAAACAAAAGCACAAACTTGAAATTTGAAAAAATATCTGTTAGTTACCAAGAAAAACATCCTCAATTAAATGTTTTCTTTCATATAATTCACTTGCTCCCATTTTAATCAACATGCAACAACACCAATTTATGGTGTTTCCTGGTATTTACCCAAAATTTATGCACGCTCTCTCAATTACTGCAGATGTTGTTACCGCAGTCGACCAAAGTCGACTGCCGGTTTTTGCCGGAAACAATTCAATCCGGTAATCGCACCACTTGTAGCTTCCAATGGGTTGGAAGGATGGTGGGGAGGGTATTATACCACCCTTTAAAAGTTCTTCCCAACCCACACACACACACACACCCACAATCACCCCAGGTGGCACAATTGAAATTGTTTTCCCATGTTTGGTGCCTTCCAGTTTCGAATGTGGCCAAAATTCCCCACCAGCGGTTAAGGGCAAAGTTTTGCATAAAATTGTACAAACCGCAGCATTTTCAGGGGCATTCCGTTATCGTAAATTCACCATCTCGCTGCAGGCCATCGGTTTCAAGCCCGTCCTCCATGGAACCCGGTCCATTACTGGGGTGGATAGCATGACTCTACCCACCAAAACAGTGCTACATGCTCATTTCCGTGGGAAAACTACGTGCGCGTGGGAGGAAACATGAAATTTTCTTATTTTTTTTACGTTTGTATTTTTGAATCAACAGTTTTTTCATGTATGGATATTGTGGAAATATAATACTGTTTAACTTAACTGATAAATGACTTTTCAATTTCCCAAATCTCTTTTCCATCTTGAGCGCGAACCACGAAATGATTTTCCTCGGAAGTGCATATTTACCTTCCGTTTTCCCAACTACATCGCTGCATGTGAACCAGTCAACAGTGGCGAATTTTTCCACCAGCTGAAAAGCGATGAATTGTTAGTCGGCAACAACAGAACCGGAGGGGGTTTAAAAAAAAGGGTTTGGAAAAGTGGCCCCACGCCAGGTGGAGTTGATGTGCTCCGAACCAGCATTGTGGCGGTTGCCAGTGACGGTTGGAAAATTAACGGTAAATAGTTGGCACTTTTCGGCGGGAACCACAACGAGCCAGCAAAGGCACGCGGGTGTCAACAGCGAAAGTAAAGTAAACAAAGCGAAAAGTTTAATTGTAACGGTGCCATTGACAGGAACAAAGTTGATAAAATGTTCATTAAGGGGTAACATACACGTAGAAATCCAGAAATTTCATATTACAGAACAATTTTAAATTCTATGAAAAAGAAGCTATCCAATCACTCATGAATGATTCGTGAAGATATTTTATGATTAAAGTGAATAAAAGACGACTTAATGCGAACTGTCAAACTTTCTGAACGTTTTTCTCGGAACACGATATCTCAAGATAAGATGAACCAAAATATCTGGAACTTGTGGTGAAGACACACAAAACATATCACGTGTGCATGACGATGCCCGATTTGGAAATTTTAAATTAAAAAAAATACAAAGTCAAAACTGGCGATTATTTACATGAAAGGCATAAAAATATGTTGCCTTCTTCACTGCAGTATGGCTCTAATCCTGCTCTCAAAGTAAATTTTCCACATAAAGCTGTAGATCAAAACAACCAATGCACCATGGGTTTCCCAGGTACTTTTGAAAAATCAAACGAAAATTGAGGTGCAATTAAAAATATTTCCATAGCTCTTGTATGCGTCTTTTTATTTATTCTAACAAGAATCATCCATACAATCCAATAAGTAATTCTCCGTTTTAAGTTACGTTTTTTCTCTAATATAAAAATAAAGATTTATCCATATTTTTATCCCAATTTTACGACACAAATATTTTGTTCAAAAATCTTTCCAATTGAAACAATTGCACGCATTTCAATGTGAGTGAAACTAGTAAATATCGTCAAAATCATTCAATGAACAGTAGTACCGCAAAATGTGTTTTTACGCTGTTTCTTTTTCGAATCTTTTTTTTTGAAAATAATGTTTCGAAATCAACTGTACCAGGTGTATAATATTTTTTACCATTTTTTTTTCAATTGAAATTATGGCTTGTAAATAAAACTTATATTTTTTGCCTCCTCTCGAACATGGTCAGAGCAGAGGGACAACACTATTTTCCATTGACCTTATTATTAAACAAAAATAGCAACGATTTTTCATTAGTTACACCTTATTAAAAGATAAAATTACGCCGTCGCAAAAATTTCATGTAATCATCTTCAAAATAAAATAAACTTCAAAATTTCCATGAAAACACAAGTACATTCAACAAAATGCTATTTTTTTGCAATACTTAAAGCAGTGAAATCAACAAATCTGGTGAAAAACTGATTTTTTTGTTTTTAATAATTTTTAAATCACAAAAATGTTCAAAAAATTACAGCAATTAAAAAAAACTGTCTTTTAAATTTATTTGAATTAAATCTGTTTTCGATTTTATTAAAAATAACGTTATTTTTATTACATATTTTGTGGATTTGGTCCGCATCTCTTTCGAGCTTAAAATATGGCCCGGAATTCAAAAACTTTGAACACCACTGAAGTTAACTTTTTGAAAAATCGGCCTTCGTCATGCATACATTTATGAAGCTGCAAACTTCAAATAGCTATACCATGGAAATGATACGTTGATTTCGTTATAGATATTTTGTATTAATCATGATATTTTGTTAAATTTGTCTTGTTTAGGGTAACCTTAGCGCTATATGTCATTTTCTCAAGGATAATATTTGTATACACAAGAAAAATGCATCAATTCCACAAGAAAAAAAAAACGGGTTGAAAAAAGGTGTCTCATCGGATAAATTATAAATTAGTGTAAAAATATACAAAAATCTTATATAGAAAAGGTAAAACTTTCGTAGAAAAAATAGTGCTCAAAATACCTCTATTTCATGTTCGATCTTAACTAATGTGAGCAAATATAGGTTTGTTTGGGATAAAATCAATTTGAAACTGAAAATTTTACAATTTATCTAAACAGAAAAAAAATCATGATCAGCAGAAAAAGTCAAAAATGATAAAAGTTTGTAGAAAAGGTTCATATATTATAAAGTAACGTTTTAAAAGAGCAAGAGAAGCTCATTAAATAATAATTCGAAAAAAAACATAATTGGAGGAAAAAAATTAAGAAAAAGAAACTCAAATAACCTCTCCAAAGAGCTTAGAAAAATAAACGTTGCCTATTTTTTGATACTTTAATAATTTTGATGATAGTGCATTTGATCAAGAGTCATTCCTTCCCTAGTGCCCACGCGTCCGACATCTACCTTCATCAAGTCTTCTCATATTTGGAATGGGGGTTATTTTTGCCTCAAAAACAAACAATCCCAAGTTTGGTGACATTTGGTCCACCCCCACCTTGTTCATGTCCTACTAAAAAAATTTCTCGATTTTTTTTTTGTCCAAATAATCTTCAAATATCCATGACTTTTTGTTAAGTTTTCTCTAAAAAAAATGCTTGTTAAAAAATTGCTTTTTAAAAATTTAAAAATGAGAGGAGTAGACGCGGGAGAGGACCAAACTATTTGATTCTCAATTTATTTGAAAGATTTTATTTGAGCCTTTGCAGTAGAGTTCAACATTCATTAATTCAGCTTATTAAAAGAAGAATACATTCGTTCAACAATACTGAAAATCAGATTCTCAAAATAAAACAAAAATATTTGAAGAAAAAATGTGTTTAATAAAAAACTTCGTAGAAATATTAAAATACAGCTCACGGTAAGGTAGATGTTTGCGCGTCTCGCTCCAAACATTCTGGGTGAATTATGTTGGCTCATTTTTCGCTGGAATAACTCTACTTTCGCAGCTTTTGACGTGACGTTTACCTTTCGCTTATAATCGCTCGAGCTCACGAGTGGAGGTGAAGCCAAATATCAGCTTGTTTGCTTGATTTTGAGCATAAACTCTCGCGTCTCTCGCCGTTGCTGGATGGCACGTTGAAGTTTTATTTTTTCCACGAGCTTTTACTTTTCACTGGTTTTCCCGATCTGAACAAACACGGATCGGTTGGAAAACATCAGCTGCAGATTGTTTTTTGTTTACTTTTTTTTGCGAGAATTTTACCTCCGACATCAAAGCATGAAACGCATAAGCGGATCATCAAACGATAATCGCATTTTGGTGGGGAAAAGTTGATGGTTTTTCATGAGTTTTACAAAACCTGCAAACAAAGCGAGCTGTGTCAAATTGTTCAATTTTTTTCGTTGGTTATATAAACGACTCTTCAATTTTGGACGTCTTGAAATGGTTCAGTTGAACAACAAAGCAAGTACCAAAGCTTCAACAATACTTTAAGAACACTGCCCTGAACAACACGCTCCAACGGCATTGAATTTACGCTCAAACACCGTACCCAAGTGCAATTATTTCTTGGTTAGTACTTTCCGCGCCCATTACCCGGACAAAAGATTTACTTTTAATTTTTGACCAACTTTTTCTGCACCCTCATCCAAAGTCTCATAACACCCCACCGAAACTGGACCCCGTCATCACCATTATCGTTACGAGACCCGGTGTCGTAATATTAAAGCTGACGAGAGAGAAGATTCATTAAAACTTTCACAATAGCCAAACTCACGTTTTCTCCTTTGACGGGACGAAGCTTTCTTACTTTTTCCCTTCGTTTTTTTTTTTTTTTGTTGAACAAAAGTAACTAAGTGGGAGGATGGAGCACTTTCCCTTTTTTTGTGACCAGAGCTCTTTTCTTTGATGGGGTAGTTTGTCGGGAAGAAAAATGCCCTCACTTTTATCAATTTCCACGTGGTGACGTACGAAAAAAAAATGTGAGGTGGACAACTTTTGCATATCGTTAAAGTTTGAACTTCGCGTTGAGTGCTTTTTCAAAAAATAAAAAAGAATCGCTCAAATCGCTTTGTTAACATTCCCTTACTCGAAAATTTAGTTTTTGAGAATGAAGGTCTGATTCTCACATTTTGTAGAGAATATAAATCATTCTATAAAAGCAATCCTCTAGATTTTTGTAATATTGTTGGGGTTTTTAGTTTTGGATTTGTTGATTTGGATGATATTTTGTTCATTCATTTCCCCCGAAAATCAAGGGGCATTTTCCTCAAAATACTACAAAATTTCAATCGAAATCAAAATGCTTGAATCAATATTAAATGGAATCCCCTGCGTTAAAAATTATATTCAGCACGTTTATAAAATTGTTTAAAATTTTGTATGTATAGTATCGCAAAAACTTTTTTTTTTGCATTTTTTTTTGTTTTCGTCAAATTGTAATTTTTTGCAAAACTAATGATCGAAAAACAACTGAAACAGCCGAAGGACAAAAACTTTGAAAAATATTTACATCGGCCTTATAAATATTTGATTACATTCTGTTTTTTTGAAGAAAAAAAAAATGAAATTTCAGTTAATAATTTCATATTACTTCAGTTTTTAACTAACGATACTCCGAGCATCGCAAAATGGAGAACGAAGAAAAAAATTAGTGAGCGAAAAAAATCATAACTCGGTTTGAGATTTTTTGCCCGTTCTGAAAATTTCTGAAAAGTTGGCATTTGATGTCCTCTAAAACATATAAAAAAATAAATAAATAAATAAATAAAAATAGTGTTTTTTGCAATTCAAGTTATAGTAATAAAAGTGAAATTAATAATCACATTTTTTTTACCGTGTATCATTTTTTGTCAGTGTAGTCCTTTTTCATACCTACAACTTTGCCGAAGACATCAAATAGATCAAATAATCCTTTAATAGATACAGATCTTTGAAAAAGTTTAAGACGGATTAAACAATTCCAAATTAAAATGTTGAATCAAATTTGCAATCGAAAAATACTTAACAGATTTTTTGATTAAGTTTATCGTTTTAAGATTTTACCACAAAAAGATTAATTTCAACTGAATACTTTCCGTTTTTAATTTTTTAAAGTGGTCTTCATGATTGTTCATTCCAGAAATTTTTTTTTCTGGACGTTCAGAAAATTTAATTATCAGAATAAAAAACTAAAAAAAAATTGAAAAAACGAATAGTTTGATTTTCATGGTTGAAAAAATAATGTTAAATATATTATGATCTTTTCTAAAAAATATTATGAAACTTTTAAAATCAAGACAAATCATTCAACTGAGCAAAATATTGAATGATTGGTCCTTTGGTATTTATTACCGTGTACCTATTTTTTTCACGAAAATCTTCAACTGTGCTAAAGATGCGAAATCGATAAGAAATTTCATCCAAAAGTTACAGGTTTTGTTTCGGAAAAATGATGACTTTTTCAAAGTGTGTGTTTTTTTTGTAAATCGAATTTTTGATCGAACACCGAAATTTCTTTGAACAATTTTTAGATACAAAAAAATATTTTAAAAAAATTATGAATTAGTGTTTTTAAAAACAAACTATTTTAGATTTTCAAAAGCACATAGAGAATAATAAATTTAAAATCTCCCTACTTAACAGAGTGATTTTCTAAAAATTCGTTCGATCGATTTAGTTTTAGTTTTTTTTATCCGGCTGAAATTTTTTGGATTCCCAAAGAAGTAATTTTTCATCTTCAGTTGGATCACAAAATTTTCCATGCCAATTTGGCAGCACAAAAATTGGTGGCGATTGGGATGTTGACAAAATTTACACATTTCCAGATTATATATTTCTTATTTTTTAAAGTTTAAGACCCTTAAGGTCTTATATTAAAAGATATATTAGTGTGTATGTGCAGATTTGTTGAAAAATTAAAATGTGAGTATTTAGGCCAAATAAAAAAAAAAAACAGGAATAATTTAGATGCCAACACAAAAAAAGAGATCCTTCATATCAGGCTGTTGATGTTTGCCCCCTCCAAAAAGGGCATCCGACCAGCGAGCTGCTTTGTAATCAATTTTCCACAAATTATCTTAACATGTCATTTGCATGCCGTCGGACCCTGCTCTTTTTGCTCCGTCCAATGTTGCCACCGAGAACCTTTTCTGAGAAGCATACATTTTCCCCTTGAATAATTTAGCAGCACATGTGACGAAAACACCCAGATATTTCGAGGTTTGAAATATTCAAATCCCAGTTAAGGCCGGACCTTCGTCGAGAGCAATCCCTCCCGCCCCCTTGTTATCTCGTCGTCGTCCCAAGTATGTGTGCTTATTTTGGAGGGACTAAATCAGATGTCATTTACACATTTTCGCACACACACACACACACTGGCTGGTCCGTCGAACATCTGCTGTGAATTCCGTAAAGACCGGACATTCGACCACTTCCGCCCGTCGAAACTCAATTTGGCTTCGACAGGTCGTCTGACTTTGTCAGCTTTCCCCCAACAGCTTTGATGTGAGTGACCCCTTGTACCAAGGGGGGAACCTTTTCTAAGCTTCGTACTGCGTGCTCACAGATAACGAACGCAAATCCTTGGATTTGGCCAGTAAGGGTTTCCCTCTTACAAATGAGGGTCTTGCGTGTGACACCGCCCTGCCGGGATATGCTGGGGTTGATCTCTGTTTCCTTGCGGAGACTAATAGATGTCCATTTTCTTTTTGCTGAAAAAGGTAGCAAACACATGTTCTGAAGGAGCTTTACAGTAAAAACAGATTGATTGATGGAAAATAGCTATATGATGGAAAAAAAGTGAAATGCATTCATTTTTTAACATTAATTTAAAAAGATTTAAGAAAAAGCAAGAAAAATTTATTGTTTTTTATGGATTTGTACTGCAAGTCATTCAAATTTTTATTGAAACCAATATGTGTGTTCGCATATCCCTCACAAAGCATAATTTGTTTTTCAAGTGCTCTCCCCCAAAACGTCAATATCGCCAAAGCTTCACTCAATTTTGTCTAGCTCTGCAAAACCCGATTCGATTCGCTTCACACACACAAAAAAGGTCGCACTTTGACGGATGTCATACACTGTGTGTGCGGGTGGCGGCGCAGTCAAGTGGCGTGTTTTTAATTTCCATTTCCATCTGAAAATATCGTACCGAATTCTGCACCAGTTGCAGAACTATTCGTTTCTCCGGTTGACGAATGGCGTGGAGTCGGCTTTTTTGCGCTCTCTCACTATTTTGTTCCCGAAACAGATTGCAATTGCAATTTTTCCTGATACCTTCAAAACGTGAAATAAGTGAGGGTGGTGGTAGGTAGGGTGGTTCTCAAAATGCCACATAAATCTGCCACACGGTTGTTCCGCTGTCGTTCATCTGTCACGGAGAACCTGGCCTCCGGGAAGGACGGTTAAAGAGGGAACACCGGGGGATGATGATTGCATTTCACGTGGTGTTCCGGTTGCTGTTCCTGCGATTGGTGGCATTTTGAATAATTACCCTATGAACCGGGGGAAATTTTGCCCACCCTTTTTTTCCGCCGACCTGTTCCCACACGCTATTCGTCAAGTTAGTGCAAAATGAGCGAAACAGAGACGATGAAAAGCTGTCACCACGTGACGTGACACCCGCCGTTGACGTCGTGAAAATCACCCACGACACTGCTGCCGGAGGAAGTTGTTGAGGCTGTGGAAAGTGCCGGAAAATGCTGACATAATTTTCCCTGCTTGGTAGCGTTGTGAATGGGAAAATTGCAATGATTTTGCATTCCTCTGTTATAACAGGTATTTTTTTTGTGGTCACATTCACACATAATTTAATACAGGAATGTTGGAAGATTTATACTTCCCTCAACTCAACTCAACTCAACTCAACTCAACTCAACTCAACTCAACTCAACTCAACTCAACTCAACTCAACTCAACTCAACTCAACTCAACTCAACTCAACTCAACTCAACTCAACTCAACTCAACTCAACTCAAGCTCAACTCAACTCAGCTCAACTCAGCTCAACTCAACTCAACTCAACTCAACTCAACTCAGCTCAACTCAACTCAACTCAACTCAGCTCAACTCAACTCAACTCAACTCAACTCAACTCAACTCAACTCAGCTCAACTCAACTCAACTCAACTCAACTCAACTCAACTCAACTCAACTCAGCTCAACTCAACTCAACTCAACTCAACTCAACTCAACTCAACTCAACTCAACTCAACTCAACTCAACTCAACTCAACTCAACTCAACTCAACTCAACTCAACTCAACTCAACTCAACTCAACTCAACTCAACTCAACTCAGCTCAACTCAACTCAACTCAACTCAACTCAACTCAACTCAACTCAACTCAACTCAACTCAACTCAGCTCAACTCAACTCAACTCAACTCAACTCAACTCAACTCAACTCAACTCAACTCAACTCAACTCAACTCAACTCAACTCAACTCAACTCAACTCAACTCAACTCAACTCAACTCAGCTCAACTCAACTCAGCTCAACTCAACTCAACTCAGCTCAACTCAACTCAACTCAACTCAACTCAACTCAACTCAACTCAACTCAACTCAACTCAACTCAACTCAACTCAACTCAACTCAACTCAACTCAACTCAACTCAACTCAACTCAACTCAACTCAACTCAACTCAACTCAACTCAATTGGCTTTATCACAAAAATTACCATTTTTAAACGCCTCGTTTTAAATTCAGTTAGTCATGAAGTTGATCCAACTAAAGCCCCTCCAAGTCGCTCCAACTTCCGCAGTACATTCCCTAATGAGTTGAAGCTTTTTATTCCCCCTGCACAACAAATTATCCCATAACGAAATCAGCCATAAATTAGTTCCAACCCAACCCATCAATCAAAGCAATAAAAATGCCATCCCCCAGAGTATAATATGAGAGAGCTCCAGAAAACCAGATTTACTATCGCAGTGGCATCATAATCATATTTACGGCCATCAATGAAACTCTAGTCGCCGCAAAAAACACACACACACAGACACATTCTCGCACGTTAATTTGGGTCCCCCCTTCCTCATTCGGGACAAAATTGAGCGGTTCATATTTCACAGCAAGCAATTACTCTAATTGCTTGCGTCATTAGACAGTCATGATGGGGCGACACGTGGCATACGTCCTGGGGCTGAAATACAAAAAAAAAATAAACCCACTCTCAATTACCGTCAAGGGGTGACTTGGCAATTTCACTGACTTGAGGGTGAAAGTGAAATTGGAAACCAGTGTTTTGAAGAAAAAAGTTCTATTTTATGTTATTTCGAAAAAAAAACAGAAAAACTTTCAACTCTCAATTTCCGTGACGACTTCTACGAAAAAATCGAAAACATGATACCACACACCTGCTCAATAAAGGCGTCCCATGCCTCAATTTGCATTTCCCAGGATCTGCCCACCCCCACAGCACCAGTAGCAGGAAGTAGAAGGCCGGTGACAAAGATTGACATGGGAAATGGTATCGCGCAGTGGCAGTTGGTTTCGCCTGAAATATTTTCCTCTTCTTGATGTGACTTTTATCGCACATGGGACGAAAAAGAAGCATCACCTTAGGGTGTCCAAAGAATGTAATGGTGCGGAAAACAATAAACTCTAAAATCGTTCTGAAATCTTCACATCTTCAAATCTTCAAATCTTCAAATCTTCAAATCTTCAAATCTTCAAATCTTCAAATCTTCAAATCTTCAAATCTTCAAATCTTCAAATCTTCAAATCTTCAAATCTTCAAATCTTCAAATCATCAAAAACATTTAAGAAATAGTTATCGAGCATTTTTGCAGCAGCAAAACGCACTTGAATCCAAATTGATTTCCCGCTCTGAACAAAAATCGATAGGCCCTCGCGTTTCCAAAAACCCCAATCTTTGCCGGGTCATTTCAACACCCCCCAACTCTAAAAAGCATATATTTTTTATTTGAATTAATGGTGGCAGTTGCTCGCCAGCTTTCGCAAGGAGCGCAATAAAAAGTCTTTTACTACAGCCGCAATGCCACCCAGTCGGTGCAGCCCAGCTCTCCCTCGACCCTCTTAAAAGTCTTCAAAATTCACCCCCTCCCCATAATGTTTTATGCTTGTTGCGTGATAACGACCTTCTCGACCCCCCCGCTCTACTCTCTCTTGTGGGAAAAGCTAAGGGAGAAGAAGAAAAGTGTCGCGGAAAAAAATCGGAGGCCTGTTCCGAAAAAGTTCAACTTTGGTCGTTATCCAGGTCGCTTCTCGGGAAAAAAAACCAAAAACGCGCGCTGGCCTCATTATTTATTTAGACATTACTTTCCGGGCTCGCGAAATTGGAAGCAATGTGGTGTTGATTCTTTCGCGATTATTCCCGGCTTCCGCTGGAAGCTACTCATGCATAATAGAGGCTGGAAATTTCCTTCTGTCCCCGGGTTGGTGGGATGCAAGGTGGGTTGGCTTTTCGTGATTATTTTTTTGAGTTTCATTAATTGTGTTCAAATATTTAACATTGTTCAAGCGACCTGGTCCAACTGTTTACCGACCATCTTTTTTCTTGGTATGAACATAACAGCATGAAGCGAACAAAAAACAAAAAACAAAAAACAAAAAACAAAAAACAAAAAACAAAAAACAAAAAACAAAAAACAAAAAACAAAAAACAAAAAACAAAAAACAAAAAACAAAAAACAAAAAACAAAAAACAAAAAACAAAAAACAAAAAACAAAAAACAAAAAACAAAAAAAGAAAGCCATTATTCCAGGATACAATAAATTTAGCATAAAACATCCCAACCTGGCAATCGTCACCACCCAAAGAACACATAAACCAGGAACACCTGGTCCATTGCCCTACACGAAATGTCTAACATTTCTCACCCATTGGATCATGAACCATCACAAATCACAGCAAATACACACTCACCTTAATCGCGCTGCTTTGGCTTGGAACTTGAGCGAAAGGTAACGCGAACGCGGTGTTTAGCACCTGTATTTATGACCTTTTTGAGTTAGTGGGTTTTTCGCGCTGGCGGTCCGAGATTGTTTTCCCCTCGCAGTTTGCTCAGGACTCTTTTATTGATTCCCCATAAACGTGTACATTTTTATTGCACCGGAGGAGTCGATTCGGGGAAAGGACGAAAAGTCAACAATTAAGGGTCGTAATTTTGGCTTCACGCTTTCACGCCAATAAAACCAAGGTTTACAACCCGGAACCTTCCGGGAGGGAAGGTACGGAATGTTAGTATTCCATGAATGGGGAGAAAAGAAAGAAACTGACGCCGCTGGGATTAGAACACGTGTCTGCTTTCCACTTGACGCTGACTAGAGGTAATTTGAAAGCATTTTCTTCTCTTTTTCATGCATTTTCTCAATAAGTGTAAGTAGCACTGTTCCCGTTTTCGTACTCCGTTCAGTGCCAACAGCCAACATAAACAGTGATTTTATCGACACTTTCCCTTGAGCTACCCACACTGAAGGAAGACACTTTATTACGACCCGTGTTAACACAATGAGACTGCTTTGTTGTCATGTTCCATCAACTTCCGGCACGGTTGCACGAATATATTAAATTCAGTTACGTGATGGTACTAGTTTTCCCCCCTCGGTAACAAATTCCAATAACAATTACTAATTTCGACATGGCAGCACGTCGTTCCTGGTAGCGTTGCTGTAGTTTATGGTACCGCACACAACAATGAACATGATCCGGAAGCATCGACCTCCTCCCTTCCCGGAAGCAGGTAACGCTGCGTTGGCACGAGATTTTCCCCGCTGGTGCAAGCGGGCTTAGCTGGAATGTTAATGAAATAGCCATCACTGCTGCAAACACATCAAGGCAATATCGGAAGCTTGTTGGAGTATACAGTTTATCGGAACTGTCTTATTTTAGTAATGTTCAAACGGTTCAGCTTTACTTTAACGAGGAATAAATTATTATTTCATTGCTGTTACCAACACTTAACTCAATGAAAATTGTATCAAGCAATAATTATAAAAATCTAAAATTAAAAGACTTACAAAGTGGCGAGTTAAACAACGTGGAATAATCAATTCAATTGAAAATACAAATGATCTTAAACCAATTCAAAAAAGAGTATTTCTCATCTTTCTCTTATTTCTTGATGGAAAATTTGTTAAATCTACAAAACAGATGATTTCCAATCATTCCTGAAATTTTTATGAAGATATTTCATGATTGAAGTAAGTTACAGACGATTTTATTTTGCAATTTTGCCTGGCACAAAGTGAACTGTCAAACATTATGTGCGTTTTTCTCGAAACACTGCGTTGACTTACGGGTGCCACGATAGTTCGAGATTGGATGGACCTTACTTGCTGAAATTTGGGATGAAGACTCTCAAGATATGTCCCGTGTGCATGATCAAGGCGGATAACAAAATATTTTTTTTTTTAATATGAAAATATTTTTTATCTTTTTTTTTTTCAAACAAACTTTTTGGAAATCGGCCTTCGTCATGCGCACGGGAATAGTTTGACGAGTCTTCTCAAAAATTTTGAGCCGATTTGGTCAGAGCAGTGTTGAGATATCGTGGCACCCGTTTTTTGAAACTGCTGACTTCAAATAGCTATAACTCGGCAACGGTACAACCAAATGGCTTCAAATTTGTTTTGTTAATAGATGAAAATGTATATTTTAATTCCCTGAAAACAGATTTAAAAAAAAATCAAATGTGTGCTCAATCAACCTCTGACTTTTTTTCCGATTTACATGTATGTAACCCCTTAAGCCATATGAGGGGTTTCAGAACCAGGATAAAACCTGTTAGCTGAAAAATGTTACTAGGGACGATGGATGTTATGAACAAAGAGTTCACATCAAAGAGTTCCTTGGGAGAGCCCGAAGACACATAGTAATGAATAAAATAGATCAAAAAATTTAAAACGGCTCATAAAAATAAGTTACAGTTTAAAAATATTAACAAGGACTAAAGAAATGATTGCAAAATTATAAATGGATTTAAAAAAAACCACGTGACCGTGGTGTAGAGGTAAGCGTGATTGCCTCTCACCCAGTCGACCTGGGTTCGATCCCAGACGGTCTGGTGGCATTTTTCGAGACGAGATTTGTCTGATCCCGCCTTCCGTCGGACGGGAAGTAAATGTTGGCCCGGACTAACCTAAAAGGGTTAGGTCGTTAGCTCAGTCCAGGTGTAGGAGTCGTCTCTCTGGGTCCTGCCTCGGTGGAGTCGCTGGTGGACAGTTGGACTCACAATCCAAAGGTCGTCAGTTCGAATCCC
Organism: Culex quinquefasciatus; assembly: GCF_015732765.1. NCBI lineage: Eukaryota > Metazoa > Arthropoda > Insecta > Diptera > Culicidae > Culex > Culex quinquefasciatus. Next base: position 172,885,962 of record NC_051862.1, on the reverse strand, counting down.
GGGGTGGAAGGAAGCTTAGGTGTTAAAAGAGGTTTGCAATGGCCTCAACAATCCAGCCTTCGGACACCTAGTTTCGAGTAGGAATCTCGTAATCGGGAACGCCAAGGCAATGCTGTAGAACGAATAATTTGATTTTGAAAAAAAACTATCTGCGATAATTTTAACGACTATTCTATTTAACAGACCGTAAAAAAGCAAAGCTGATAATCTCCCTTATTTCAACGAAAAATTATTTACACATTCCGTGCACGAACATCATACCACCATCAAGGTCGCAAAGATTCCACGAAGCAGCATCATCATCCAATTGAACATTTTTCCGAGGAAAAATTCTCGGGAAATTGTTCACACCCCGGCAAAAGTCAAATCACACCTATGTGTGTGTGTGTGTTCATGTAAATCTTCTCCACACCCCGCGGTGTGACACGGCACAGGAATGCTGCACGTGTGTGCAAAATGTTCGTCAATCCTCGCGCCTGAAACCACGTCGCGACACTTCCGGCGCCACCGCGTTTTTGGCATCCTCGGCACTCTCACACACGGTGGGTGGTTCTCGAGTCGACGGGGGGGTGGATTCAGTTTTCAACGGAATCCGTGGCCCCCATGATGGCTTATTATGAAAATGTTTGCCTTCATTATTGATAAGTCTTTGCCTGGGGAGCGTCTGTAGGAGGCGTTATTGGAGAGCTGTCTTATCTCAAAATCATTATCTAGAATTGTTTGGTGAAATTTGGAAATAGAATCTAAATAGCTACAACTAGTATTGCTGAACCCTATCGATGATTAAATTTTTAATGCTAGTTTCAATTGCCAACCATGACAAGCGAGCACAACATCGACATCTTTTCCGCGCAGATTTCCTGGTATACGAGAAAAACATCTCGAGTGTTTGGGTAAACGATGGCGCCCCGGGTCTCTGTTGCACACGAATGTGCGCATTTACATGCAAAAATAACAGCCAGCGGAAACGAAGCCATTTTGGAAAATGGAGAATTTGTCGGATGCAGCTGACTTTGATATTTTTGTATGTATTAGCGTTTAAGTCTCGACAAATGAAATGCAAAATAGATAATTTATCTTATCTTAATTTACAGGAATTTGTTTTTCAAAAATTAAATGTGTATCTCGGGAAGTGATTTTCTAATCGATTTGAAGTCTTTTGTAAAGTTATAGCTTATAAAAAGTATAGTTAAGAAATAAGATTCACTCTTCAGAAACATATTTTACATGATTTTAAAATTTACAAAAAAGGTTCTTTTGAATTGAAGCCATTTTTGGAGAGTTTTCAGAAAAAATATATTTTCTGAAAAATAATTATTTCTCTAAGAATTTTAACGCAAGAATAAAAAAGAATTTATAAAATCGGCCGATTTTGACAATTTTAATTTTTTGATTTGGTTAAAACTTTGTGGGGGCTTTCCCTATGACCAAAGAAGTTATTTTTTGTCATTGGTTCACCCATACAAGAATGGTACGCAAATATTCAAACAGCTGTAACTTTGTAGTGAATTTTCTGATCAATATGGTGTCTTGGGCAAAGTTGTAGGTATTGTTGAGAACTATTGAGAAAAAAAATGGTACACAGATAAAAAATTACAGAACTTTTAATCAACTGGTTTTTGACAAAAATTCATTTTCCCAAAAAATGTTTTTTTTTTTTATTTTCGAGATTTTTTGATATGTTTTGAAGGAAAAAACCCCGAAATTATTAAACTATAGAGAATTATGGTCAAAAAATCTGCCGCTGAGTTATGATTTGTTTTTAAAAAGAGAGGCCGTTGCGAATATTTTTCAAAGTTTATGTAAAATTGAATTTACAATCGAAAAATACTTTACATATTTTTGATAAAAAGCTCTTTTTTCAAGATATAGCCACCAAAAGTTTGATTTTAGCGAAATATTTGTAGTTATTCGATTTTTAAAAACAGTGGCTATGAGTGACCATTACTGAAAACTTGTTTTCGAAAAGTACAGAAAATTGGCTTTAAAATTGTCTAAGAGACATTAAAGATTGGACCTCTGGTTGCTGAGATGCACCGGCTTAAAGAAAAAGAAACAGGAAAATTGAAGTTTTTTCTATGTCTCACCCAAACAACCCACCATTTTCTAATGTCTATGTCTCAGTAACTTATGGTCCGATTTTCAATGTCAAAAAATGAAACATTCGTGAAATTTTCCGATTTTTTCGAAAACAATACTTTGAAAATTTTTTAATCAAGACTTACATTTCAAGAAGGCGTTATATTGAATGTTTAGCCTTTTGAAATGTTAGTCTTTATTGAAAAAATTAAAATGTTGTTTTCGAAAAGATCAGAAAATTTCACATATGTTTTATAACATTGAAAATCGGACCATTTGTTGCTGAGATATCTACAATAGAAAATTGTGGGTTGTTTGGGTGAGATTAAGAAAACTTAAATTTTCTTGTTTCTTTTTCTTTAAGCTTTTTATTTTAAGAAATGGTTACTCATGGACACTATTTTTAAAAATCGAAAAACTGCAAATATTTCGCCGAGTTATAAATTTCTGAAAAAATAGTGATTTTTGAAAAAAAAAAACAAATTTCATATCAAAATATATTTGACACACATTTTTTTGTGTATAATCGAAAAGTACTTTTCGATTGCAAATTCAATAGTACACAAAAAAGGTATGTCAAATATATTTTGATATGAAATTTGTTTTTTTCAAAGATCACTATTTTTTCAGAAATTTATACCTCGACGGCAGATTTATTGACCATGTTTCTCTATGGCTCAAAAGATGCGGATTTTGTCCCCTAAAACATATCAAAACATCTCGAAAATCAAAAAATAATTATTTTAGAAAATTGATTTTTTTCAGAAAAAAAGTTAATAAAAAATAAGAATTGTTTTTCCGTGTACCTATTTTGTTCCCAATTGTCCTGAACAATAGATCTTAGAAAAAAACTTATTTATTTCCAATTTTCGATATTACGCAGATAAATTTATTTAAAATTTTCAGAATTTACTGAAAAGGATACTCATATTTATTTCTATAATCGAAAAACAAATCGATTTTTTTTTTTTAAATTTTGAGTGACTATACGTTTAAAACGGTGCAATTTATCAACATTTCTGTAAACAATACAATTGAAAACTAAAAACTATTTTTTTTTTTCTTAAAAACACATTTTTTCCTAAAAATCATAACTCGGCGGCAAAATTTTGGTTCGTACTACGGATCAAAAGATGTGGGATTTCTCGTCCTTTAAAACTAAAGTTTCAAAAATGGGACCATCCATAAACCACGTGAACTCCATACCAAAAAAAAACTTTTTTATATGGAACGTGAACAACTGCCGAACAAAATTTTATATTTCAAAATACACCTGCTTAACAATCGGAAAACGTTTTTTTTTATTATTTTCAAGGGTTTCCAGAAGCGTTTATTACTTGCCAGTCTGCCAATTAATTACTCAAATTACTGGTCTAAAATGATTAATTACACAAATTACTTAATTACTTAAACATTTAACATATATTTAAGTATTCATTTCTACGGTTCTATACTAAATTATTTATAAATAGATCATTCGATAGCTCTTTCAATAATTATTCTGTTTACTTATGATTTTTATTGAAAACAGGTATAGGCGATCAAACGTCAAAAATGCCCCCAACTAGAGGGCGCTGAAACTTTGAGTGATGTTTACATGTTTACATGATACAACGAGTTAATTGGTTTGAAATTTGGATTTTTTTTTTTTATTATAAAATTGACATTCGTATTTTATTATACAAATTTTCTGTAAAAAAATAAGTAGCTCAATTGATATCTAGAGTTTTTTTTAATAGGTCTTATTAAACATAATAGCTTATAGGACCTTTAAAAAAACTCTGAATATTAACAATAATAATTGTTTCATGGTCAATTTAACCTGTTCATTATCTGATTAATTGCAAACAATTGCAAATGAAGATTATTTAAGTTGACTTACGTTTTTTGAAGTCATGTTTGTCATAAAAGCAAAAAAAAATGTACTGTTTTACTTCAATATATGAATTTTAATAATATTTTCAGCTTCCAAAGTCGAATGCCATTAATATAGAGAATTTGTTGTAAAAAAGGCCCCCTGATTATTTGAGCTAAACAAAAACTTTGACAATTATTTGTAGCGGCTCTTCTTAAGAATTGTGAAATTCATCAAAATTACGTCAAGTTTTAAAACGTTTTTCAAACATTGGTTTGACATTACTTTGCTTTTTTTTCTGAAGCAAATTTCAAAAATCTTTTACTGAAAATACAGATAATGTGGAACGTGACATTAACATTGGATTCAATTGCATCCGATTTTAATTTCACTGAGTTTGATTTTCACAATTGAAACATTTGTCTCAGAAATATTTTGAAACTTTTCGGGAAAATAGCTTATCTCTTAATAGAGAGATATTACAGGACTGCCAATTTCTGCAGATGATGAAAAAATATAAAAAAGAAACATATTTTTATTTTTAATGATTTTTAAATGGCCATCACTTGAAAACTTTGTTTATTTCAATGATAATTAAGTACATTTTGGTTTTTAAATATTTGATCCACAAAAACTTCAAATAATTTTGACTGCCTATTAAAAGGAAAAGCATAAAAAATTAATCGATTCTAATGTAGTTCTTACAAAAAAAATTTTTTGTGATAACTTAATAAAAATGAATAGATTTCGGAGTCACAAAACATTTTTCACTGGGCCTTTCGTTAATAATCAGTTCGATAAACAACATGATAAAAATAAATTTTAGAAGAGTTTTACGAGAGAACTATGCTGAATAAGGCCTTCTAAATACAAAATCAGTTTTTGTAATCTTTGTGTTTCACTCTTATTTGAAATCAATAAGATTCTGTTATAATAGATTATATATAAAAAGTAAATAGTTTCGTTGAAAAAGTACAATTTAAAAAAATCAATTTCAATTACTCAAAAATTACTTTAATTACCAATTAATCACTTAAAATTACCCTAATTACCATGAATTACTAAGTAATTAAAGAATTACCTAATTACCAGCTAAAAATCAAAGTAATTATTAATTACTTGCCAGTCTGAGGCCTTGATGGAAACCCTTGATTATTTTAACATTTTTGCAAGTTTTGAGTGAAATTGGTTAAAATTAATCCAATAATATCCGAGCCCAAAGCGCGTGAAAAAAAAGTTTTTCAAACAAAACATACTTTGTTAAATCGCTTATAACTTTTCAGGACCGATTTTTACAGCATTGGTATGTTTTACAAAGTTTTAGAGCATTAAATTTTCAATGAGAATCTCATTTTTGGGAATATTATGATGAAAGAAGCGCACCGTGCAGACAAACCCGTAAGAAAATTAGGATTTCCATAGATTTTTTCGATTTTTCCCATACAAACTTCTCCTTTTTTTTTTTTTTTTGAATTAAATATACTTTATTGAATCTTTCTTATAATAATTACATTTGGTTTACATAATAAGTGGTCAGCTGTGGCTCTTCAGCTTTAGTTTGCTTTTCGTGATTTCAACACTGTTCATTTTTATAACTTTAAAAGTATATGATTTATCATTTTTGTAACACTAGGTACAAAGAGGAAAAAAAAATGTTAAGAAAACATAACCTAACCTAAAACAAACTAAAACTTACAATAAACTAAACCAATCCTTGAATCAAGGGGTATTCAGAAATTGCACATTTTTCCCTGAATTTCAAACGTTTTTCTTGAATCTTCTGATCCAACATTTTAACTTCTGCTAATTCATGAACCTGACTTGATCTTGTCCAGCCAGGAACATTCAAAACCATTTTGAGCACCTTGTTTTGGACACGCTGGAGCTTCAATTTATGAGTTCTAGCGCAACTTTCCCAAACAGGTACTGCATACTCAATAACTGGGTAAATTATTTGTTTGTAAACTGCTAACTTATTTTTCAAAGATAGCTTTGATTTTCTGTTAATTAAAGGATACAAACACCTGATGAGAATGCTGCACTTGTTCAATATTTTATCTACATGCTGCCGAAACAAAAGTTTCGAGTCAAGTATGAGACCTAAATAGACAACTTCCTTTGACCAGGGTATTGAAACATCATTCATTTTAATCAAAACATCATCCTTTGGGACAAATCTGGCCGATTTGGAAAGTGGAAAAATGATGGTTTGAGTTTTGGCTGCATTTATGCGAATTTTCCAGTCGCCAAAGTATTCGGAAAGAACGTCAAGACCCTTCTGAAGACGGCCAACTAAATATCTGGTTATTTTACCCTTATAAATAACGGCAGTGTCATCAGCAAAAGTGACAACACACCATTACCAGGAAGAGTAGGCAAATCAGATGTAAAAATATTGTACAGAAGTGGGCCAAGAATACTTCCTTGGGAACCCCAGCATCAATGTTGAATAATCCAGAAGCAATCCCATTCAGAAAAACCCTGAACGATCTCTCCGAAAGATAGTGCTGGATAATTTTGATAAGATACATTGGAAAACCGTATAAATACAGTTTATGTATCAAACCATCATGCCAAACATTGTCAAAAGCCTTCTCAACATCCAACAAAGCCATAGCAGTTGATTTAGACTCAAGCTTGTTCTGCTTGATGATTTTGGTTACTCTCGTAAGCTGATGAGCAGTATTATGTCCCTTTCGGAAGCCAAACTGCTCGTTCAAAATTATATTATTATCGTTGGTAAAATCCAAAAGCCTTGAATAGATGACCTTCTCAAAGAGTTTGGACAGACTACTCAAAAGACTAATGGGGCGATAACTTGTTGGCGATGTTGGATCTTTTTGAGGCTTCAAAATTGGTATGACTTTGCCCAGTTTCCAATTGGTGGGGAAGTAACCAAGTTGCAAACATTTATTGAAAATATTGGCTAGATGTTGAAAGTACTGATCACTCTGTTTTTTCAACACCAGATTAAAAATGTTATCAAAGCCAGGGGCTTTCATATTTTTCATTTGTTTAACTGCAACTTTGACTTCCTCACCAGAAACATGGGAATCTGCATGAAATTCAAAAGTAGAGCTATTAATTGTTGAAATACTATTGGCAACTGATGTTTCTTTACGGCTGGTCATGGAAGCGCCAAGATTATGTGAACTAACAAAATGAAGCCCAAGTGCATTTGCCTTTTCCTCGGATGTAATCAAAGGAGAATCCTCAACAATAAGAGGAGGAATAGGCTTTGGTTTGTTTTTAAGAACTTTTGAAAGTTTCCAAAATGGTTTTGAATAATTCCCAAGCTGGCTTACATGTTTTGAAAATTCTTGATTTCTGATATTGTCAAGTCGGTCTTGTATGATTTTGTTCAAATTGTTCACTGAAATCTTTTTGTCATAGTCTCCAGTCCGTTGATATTGTCTCCTATAAACATTCCTAAGTCTAATCAAGTGTTTAGTATCTACGTCAATATCAGTTACCTTAAAATTAACAGGAACCTCCCGAACGTTGGCAGCCTCTGCTTGGTTGATAGCCTGCTGGATCACCTCCAGCGAACGATCAATATCGGCAGAAGTTTCCGGATGTTGATCATAGTCGATGTTGCTGTCGACCACTTGCTGAAACTGCTGCCAGTCAACGTTGTGGTAATCTTTCCGGGTTGGTTGCCGCTGCGGAGTAACAGAAGCTCCAACCTCCACAACCACCGGATAGTGATCAGAACTCAACTCTTCAAACACCTCAGGATGAGCCACGTTCTCAGCCATATTGGTAATGAAGAAGTCGATGATTGAGTGATTCCCAGACCGAGCCACCCTCGTTGGACGATCCGGACTCACAACGTTGTAGTATCCGTTTTGCAGATCGTTGTGCAGAATCACTCCGTTCCGATTCCTCCTGCTGTTGCCCCAAACTTCATGCTTCGCGTTGAGGTCACCAGCGATGATGTACTTTGCGCTCCGCCGTGTCAGCTTCTGGATATCGCTCTTCAGTTTTGCTGCTGAACCATCTCTGGAATTCACCTGACGTGGGCAGTATGCAGCAATGAAGAGTACTGGGCCAACCGAAGTGGGAATTTCCACCCCAACAGCCTCGATGATGTCCAGCTTGAAGTGTGGCAGCCGGCGTGGCTTGAGATCACGATGAACAGCGACAAGCACACCTCCTCCTCCAGAGGTGGTCCTGTCGAGCTGCGTCGCGATCTTGTAGTTTTGCAGATAAACTTTTTCACCGGGCTTCAGATGAGTTTCCGTGATGGCAGCTACGTCGATCTCCTTCTCGCGAAGAAAATCCACCAGCTCTAAATTCTTCCTCCTAATGGAGCAAGCGTTCCAATTCAGCAGCTTGAGGGACCTACGATCCATACTGGATGACGAACGAGGTCAGCACTTCAATCTGCTGGGTCTTGGTTTTGCATCCACGCAGTGCAGCGGACATCTGTTTGAAAATATTGAGGAGTTCGGTTGAGGTGTAAAGATCATTACCATTTTCCTCAACTGCTGGTTCTTGGGTTGGTCTTGGCTCCTGGCTGAAGCCCGGTGGTGGCGGTCTCGGCTCCTGGCTGGAACCCGGCCGTGGATGATTCACCTCAGCTCTCTTCCTGGGATCCAACGGCAACGGTGCCAAGTTTGGGACCTGGCGTCGCGGTTGAAGAGGTGGAAAATTTTCCTCCACCAGGGCTGGAGGAGTTCTACGACGCTGAGGCTGATTCTTCGTCGATGCTTGCTGCCGAATTTTCACGAACTCAGCTCTCTTGGGGCACTTTCGGTCGGTTGACGAATGCTCACCGTTGCAGTTGAGGCACTTCACCAGCGAATCTTGGATGCACTGGGACGTGATGTGCGCATCAGTACCACATTTGGCGCAACGACGCTTCAGGTGGCAGTTCTTACCTCCGTGCCCGAAGCCCAGGCAGTTGAAGCATTGTGTGACGTCACGATGCACTGGTCGGTATCGCTCCCACGACACGATAATGTTGAAAACCGCTCGGATTGCCTTCAGCTCAGGAAGCGTCGTCGATCCCTTAGCCAAATGCAGCAGGTAGAGCTGGTCACGGTACTTGATGTCTTTGTTGCGTCGGCTCATTTTGTGCACGGCCAACACATCCAGTTTCAAAACTTTTAGCTCGGCAGCTAATTCCTCCACTGGCATGTCGTACAGACCTCTGACGACGATTTTGTACGGCTTATCCATGACGACATCATGGGTAAAGTACTCCGCCTCGTTTTCGGTCAAGTAATCCTTGACCAGTTGATAGTGCTGCCTGGATTGCACCAGCACCTTAAATCCGTCCTGACACAGACGAATGTTGCCTAGGACTTTCCCAGACTTGATGAGTTCAACCAGCCCCGCTCGAAAGTCGATCGCTGCTGCTGATTGCCGCACATAAAAAGGAGGCAGTTTCTCCTTTCGCTGTTTCACTTCATTCTCCTTTGCTTCCGCTACCTGGTCCTCGTCAGGCAGTCCAGCAAACTTGTTGTTCTTCAAAAGCTGCTCCTCGTGCGACGAAGAGTTCTCCTCCTCCTCATCCATCGGTACAGTACCGTCGCTCTTTTTCGTCTTTTTGCTGTTCGATGTCACCTCCAAAAGCACCTTCCTTTTGGAAATCCCCGGTTTTTGGCCATCAGTTGAGGCCTCAACCTTCCTTTTGGAAATTCCCACTTTTTTGCCTGCTTGAGCCGCAGGTAGGGCAATATTGCCGGCGTTTTGCGCCGGGACGCGACGAGTCATGTTGATTCAGACAACCTTCACCAACGAATGCTCGGATAACAATACAAACTTCTCCTTTGAGTATCAATGGGTAAATGTTGACCAATTCTGCTAATGTTTGGCCCAGAGTCCTAAAATAGCTCAAGGAGCAATATTCAGCTTGAGGAGCGAGGTTTTGAGAAAAGTCCCATATTTGGGGCACCCTAGTGAACAGTCAGTAAAGCAATGGGTTTAATGGAAATTTAAAATGATTATTTTTTGATATGATGATTTTTTTTTATAAATTATGGTAAAAACTCCCAGACAAAAGATTGATTTCAAGCAATGTTGTTTTTGCACAAAGAAGAACCACTTTCTCTCCGGCAAAAACTTTACATTTTTCACCGCTTCAATCTGAAACATTTTTCGTCCTCTGGCAGTGATGTCTTCGGCCGCACAACAACAGTCGGTGACTAAATCCAGGCAGACCCTCCTCGACCGAACAAAGCCAAAGATGACGACGACGACCCACATCACTTCATTATGCCCGCACCAGATGACGTTGGGAAAAATCTCCAGGAAAATTGGCATACTGATGGCGTGTCTACCGTGGCTGGAGTGCCGTGCCAGTCGGGTGTGGGGGTGGAAAATGGAAAATAATGAGCATCGAAAACATGCAGACAGTTTTTAGCCTCCACCACCGCCAGCAAAGAGTCCGACGTCGACGGATGGGGAGAAAAATGAGGTTTTTTTTTGCAAACTCGGTTGCTTTTGTATACGATTTTTACAGTTCGTTTAAGTAGAAATCTTGAGTTTCGCTTTAAAAATATTTCAATATTGTGTCTCAACCTAAATTTCTTCTCTACTTTCAGACGCGTACAAAAAGAAATCCAACTCGTGTTGAAAACTCACTCTAATGAAAACCATTTTCATGTTTTCCCGAACCGCAGACGCTGTCGTCATCATCACTCCGACAGACACTCGAAAATTGAACATCAGACTGCCATTTGTGTTGGAGCGTTAATTCTTAGCACATATATATTTTATTTATGCTGGGGTGTTGTTTTCCCACCCGAAAGTATCCAACCTAAACAGCGTTGAGAATTTTAGCAGCATCGCGGTTGAATTCGTCGTGGTGACTTTGTTTTCGCTGCTGTGTCTTGATGAAAATAAATATTGATGTGACACTGTCTCGTCCGAAATATAATTCGTTTTATGTGGTTTGATTAGGGTGATTTTGAAAGGCATAGAATCGAAACGACAGCTGTAACCCTTTATTTCATTTTGATTGTTATGTGATCAGATTAGAATTTTGATGATATTTTTGGAAAAGTAATCTTTTTTAACAAGATTTGCGTTTATCAAAACCTTTTTTTGCTCTGTGAGTGAAAACAAAAAAAAGAAGGAGATTATTTTCTTGTACTTAAGAGCTAGTTTTTTTTAAGGACAACACAGTTTGCATCAAAGTTCCACGATTTGGAAGAAACTAGATTTAGATTGTACAGTCATGCGCCGATTTTGCACGCCTCGACTTTGCACTGCCCCGGTTTTGATTCGTTTAGCTGGCACGGTCCAGTGCATAATTGAAGCTTAGAGCTTATGCGATTTTGACTATTTGGAAGACATTGGCTATAATCGTATGAAAAATCATACAAACATGTAAAAATTATAGTGTTTTGGAATCGGGATGATGGCATTGCAATTATAATTACATGCAAAATTTTTCAAAAATACGTATTTTTCCTGTATTTTGAAAATGGCATGTTTCTCGAAAAAAATATTCAAAAATATTTTAATTGCAATACGGATACCAAAGGATCGGATTTTATCATACATTTCAAATGTAATAAAAATATTTTTGAAAATACTCAAAATTTTCACAAAATAATGTATTAAAAAAATACTCAAAAAATCAGTTTTTTACAATATGGGTATCAAACGATCGGGATTTTTTCATACATTTCGAATGTTATAAAATATTTTTTAAATACTCAAAATATTCACAAAACAACGTATTTTCGAAGAAAAAACTCAAATTTTTAAGTAATTGCTACCCATATTGTGAAAAACTGAAATTATGAGTACAGTCATGCCCTGGTTTTGTACGCCTCAGTTTTACACTGCCCCAGTTTTGAATCGATGAGTTGCTTTGGTTAAGCACAGAGCTTATGGGATTTTGGCTATATGGGAGACATAGGCTTAAATCGTATGAAAAATCATGCAAACATCAAAAAATTATAGTATTTTGGAATCGGGATGATGTCAGCTATCCATTAAAATTATAATTTCATGAAAGTTTTCACAAAAATACGTATTTTTCCCGAATTTTGAAAATGCAATGTTTCTCGAAAAAGTACTCAAAATTATTGTTATTGCAATTTTGGTATCAAATGATTGGAATGTTTTCAAACATTTGGAATGTAATATCATCACACTAAAAATTTCGAAAAAAATACTCAAAATTTCAGTTTTTACAATATTGGGGGTATCAATTAATCGGGATTTTTTCATACATTTCAACATATTTTGAAAACACTCAAAATTTTCACAAAACTTCGTATTTTTGAAAAAAAAAAAACTTAAAATTTCAGTTTTTACAGTATGGGTATCAAACGATGAGGAGTTTTTCATACATTTCGAATGTAATAACAACATTTTTGATAATACTCAAAAATTTCATATAACTACATATTTTCGAAAAAATTCTCAAAACTTCAGTTTTTACAATATGGGTATCAAACGATTGGGATTTTTCCATACATTTCGAATGTTACTAAGCAAATACTCAACTTTTTCACAAAACTACGTATTTTTGAAAAAAAAAAAACTCAAAATTTCTGTTTTTACAATATAGATATCAAATGATCGGGATTTTTTCACACATTTCAAAAATTATAATGGAAATTTGTGAAAATATCAATATTTTCACAAAACTACATATTTTTGAAAAAAAAAAATATATGGGTATCAAATGATTGGGATTTTTTCATACATTTCGAATGTAATAACAACATTTTTTAAACATACTTCAAATATCCACAAAACTACGTATTTATGAAAAAAATACTCAAAATTTCAGTTTTTCTCAAGATAGGTATCAAATGATCAGGATGTTTTTTATACATTTCATAAGTTATAACACAAATTTAAGAAAATGTCCAAATTTTCACAAAAAAGTATTTTCTAGAAAATACCCTTTATTCTAGTTTTTCACAATCTGAGTATCAAATGATCGGGATTTTTTCGTACATTTTGAATGTGATAACACAAATTTGTGAAAATGTACAAAAAACTTCACAAAACTATTTATGAAAAAATATAATACTCAAAATTAAAGCGTGAGTATCAAATGACTCAGATTTTCTCATAAATTTTTACTTTGTATCGACATGTCTCCGATTTTTCTAAGGGACGACGGGACTTGAACCCTCAACCACCTCATTAGTACTGAGACGAACCGTCAATTGTACCACTGAGGCCCTTCAGATTCTATATGTCTCAAGCCACCGTAGTGCTACGTGTGACAGTATTTTGTAAAAACTGTATATTGTAAATAAGTTTTTTGTAAAAACTGAAATTTTGAGATTTTTTTTTTTCGAAAATACGCAGTTTTTTGAAAATTTTAAGTTTTCTAAAAAAATGTTGTTATCTCATTCGAAATGTATGAAAAAATCCCGTTCGTTTGATACCTACTTACTGTGAAAATGTTGTTTCTTAAACCAAAATATCATTTAAAAACATCTTACTTTTGTTATATAGCCGTACAGGATAGCATTTCTAGACGAGCCCCTACGAAATAAGGCTTAGACGTCTTGTTCAAAGTTGTTATGCGGAAAATTTCCACAAACTTTGTCAAAGACACTAAAAATTTCATACAAATTGGAGGTAGGTCAGCTGGTCGATTTGGTGTAGCAACCTTTACTAAAAATATTTGTCAATTAAACCACAAAAATTATCAAGATTCGTTCAAGTCAAATAAAAGTCCGAGTCTGAACCCGTACGCTATTACGCCAACTTTTCCAAGCACCCTTGTGCGAAAAATTTCATCAATTTTGGGCCACCAAATATCGGCTGAAGAACATAGAAGCCTCTTTCAATTCATCAGTTACAAAAAGCACTTTTTAAAAATTCTGCCAGGCCAAACCATCATTCTATGCTCCAGTCCATATCCTCTAGGCAATTGATGCACATGTTTTTTGCAAATTCGCAATGCACTTTTTCGTAAAATTTGGTTTGAAAAAAAAAACTAACTCCAATGTATTCAATAGTCCTTGGGGAAAATGGTTTCAACGATGGTCGCTACGACCATGTTTGCGATGCTTTTTCCTGTCGGAACCATTGTTCTGGAATTTAAATCCATGGGAATCTTTTTTGTACACTTAACCCTTCCAAATTGATTTGTTTTTGTAAAACTATTTTTATTAAATCTGTATTTTGTTGAACTTTGTTCAGTTTTGTTTTTCATCATTCACAAGTAGTATGAGGGCATATTTGTTTCATCTTGAATAATGTTGGCAGGGCCTGGTAAGATAATTCTCACTCATTTCGGAATTTGACTGCAGACTTCACTTAACCATAATTTCACTGCCGGCCAGCGGTTGGATTTTTTTGTAGAAACGTTGTTGAAAATTAAGTTCCAAAATATTAAAATTTAACTTCTAATGTCACTTCAATGTGACTTAAAACTGAAAAATTTAAAGCCTTAAGGTTCTCAAAATGTCAAGTAAACAGCCATCCCTTAAAGAAGTTTCTTGCACCATCAAATACTTAGAATAGAAGAAAACGTACTTCAAACGGCTCTCTCGGTTCGGCCCAGGAAACCGAATGAATATTCAATTTTGGAGGCGATTTTCACTTGCCACCTCACAACCAAAGCCTGTAGGGTCGGTCCATGTTGGGGATAACTTTCCATGTTGGGAAAAAATGTGTGTCAAAGAATACGAAAGTTTAGGATTGATCCACATAAAAGATTTTGTTGTACTTTCAAAATTTACAAAAACAAATCGATAGTGCTTGAGACAACTTCTTTCAGAAGTATACAGATCTAAAAATTTAGTATTTAATACCATTATTTAAATGATTCAAACACGAATTTTGCAAGAAATAATAAAAAAAGTCACCGCAATGACAATGCTGATATTGGGAAATCTATTCAAATTCACCCAAAACATGAACTTCACATTGATTTTAGAAGAGGGCGTGGGAAGCAACCCAAAACCAAACAAAAAAGAAATTCAAACCGATTGGGATTAAAGGCAAGTATCGAGGCAAATTGTTATGGAAACATTAAATTACTTTTTTCGATTTTTTTTTTCCTCTTCCAACGACAAAAAAAAACCAGCCCAGAATCAAGTTTGTGCATCAGCCGGGAAAAAAGAAACCTCCGCTGAACTTCCACTTTGGGGCTTTTTGTCCGGAGCTTTTTGGTTGGTGGGGCAGGCAGATGGCGCCACGTGTCGTGGCCACAATCTGTAATGGAATTTTAGATTGCCATCCGTCGCCTGGCGCCAGTTTCAGCGGGCGTCGGACCAAAACCTCCTCCCGCCGCCACCGGTTAGCCAAGGTCACTGGCGGTTGCTGGGAGGGATTCAATCTGGGTCCGTTTCGGGGGATCGTCACTGGAATTGGTTTTCTGGACTATTGGTTACCCATTTGGGTGCATATTTTTTTGAAGTGGGGGAATAGGATACTACTACCTGGATGTTTTTTTTTTTTTTTCTGTTGAGGTTGACCGGAAGTTTTAAGTACGTGTCAGAGTGAAGTGAAACGTTGAAAAGGGTTCTGTAACAGAATTAATGGTGAGATTTTCACTGAACAAAAAAGAAAATTGTATTTTAATGCCAGAAATTCAAAATTAAAGTTCTTGCTCGAAGTTCGATTGTTCTATTTAACCACGCAGTGAAAATATCAAAGCCATATCAAAGCAACATAATCCTCGGCAGGATAAATTCTCGCCAAATAGTCTTGCTAACTTTTAAGAGAATTTTACTCCGCAGCAATAACACAAAACATTAGGAGTGAGAAAATGGTGCAAACACATTCGGGATTCGAAAGCAGCCGTACACTATTGCTATTGCTTAACTCTGCAATACAATATTGGATATACTGAAAAAAGTTTTTTTTTTTTTTTCAAATTAAGTCAATCTTACTTTTTTAACAATTTTGTTTCAGGTCTAAAATATAAATTATTACACAACTAGGCGATTATTTTTTCCAGGGCAGTACTTATTTTTTACATAGTTTTAAAATCAATTTGGTTTGCAAAGCACATTTCTCGCACATTGAAAAGTATGATTGATAAGATTTAATTCAGCAAAAGGATGTTGCTTGCAGGATACCAACTAATTACCACATCCAGTCATTTCATTCAAGTGCATATTTTTCTAGGATGAAATAAAGTTTTTATAACACACTAAAATTTTTCTTTAACGAAGTGTCTCAGAGAAATCATATCAGGCTATGAACAACGATTATTTCTGCTTCTGAGTAAATCTTTGAAATTTCGATGTTTGCTCGATGTTTTTCTTTTATTAAAAAATCATTTAGAAAACATTTTCATGCTAATTTCTTTGTTGGACATGCAAAATAGTATATGCTAAAGTATGAAACTTAATAATATAATTTAAGTAGTAACAGCTCGAGACAGGGTTGCCAAATCTTGAATTTTCGGTCTCGTTGGAAATGTCTATCAGTTATCTAACCAACGATGTGATGGATGATGAATCCGGACATTGTTTGCATATATTTAAGTGAGATCCGGCTTCAAAAAAGTATATAAATATCAATTAAGAGGTCATAAATCGAGACAGGGCTGCCAGATTTTCAATGTTTTTTACTCGAAGGAAAGGTCTTTCAATTGTCTTACCAACGATGGGTTCGATAGTGGTTCCGGACATCGTTTAAATACATTTAAGTGAGATCTGGCTTCATTAAAGTACATACATATCAATTAAGTGGTCATAGCTCGAAACAGGGTTGCCAGATCTTCAATGTTTCAGACTCGTTGAAAAGGTTTTTCGATTACCTAACAAACGGTAGGTTGTATGATGGATCCGGACATCGATTACATACATTTAAGTGAGATCTGGCTCAAAAAAGTACATAAATATCACTTAAGTGGTCATTACTCGAGACAGGGTTGCCAGATTTTCAATGCTTCAGATTCATTTAAAAGGTATTTCAATTACCTGATCAACAATGAGATGGATGCATGATCCCGACATCGATTACATACATTTAGGTGAGATCCGGCTTCAAAAAAGTACATAAATATCACTTAAGTGGCTCGAGACAGTGTTGCCAGATTTTCAATGTGTTGGACTCGCTGGAAAGGGCTATTGATAATATAACCAACGACGGGTTGGATGATGGATCCGGAAATCGATTACATACATTTAATTGAGATCTGGCTCAAAAAAGTACATAAATATCACTTAAGTGGTCATTACTCGAGACAGGGTTGGAAGTTTCTTACGCCAAAGTTTAGAATGGTGCAATAAAAAAAAGATTTTTCGAAAAATATATAAGAAAATCAAATCTTTAAGAAGTTTTTGACAAGATTCTAGAATTAAAAAGTTAATATTTCATATAATGCTAATTTTATGGTACTGAAAATTGAATCAATAGTTTCCAAGATCGTTTCAGTTGAAAATGTGGACTTATTTGTGAGACTAAGATAAACTCACGTTTAACAATATTGAAATTTTAAGAAGCTGGATTAACAGGAAATTGCCAGAAATTTGCTTAACTGTTTGATAGTCTCTATTTCAGGTAGGATTTTATTTAATGAAATATTTCTGTTGCCAAAAAAAAAAAGAAAATTGAAAACGGTTGTTTGGTTCATGGTATTTTTTAATGAAAATTTGATTTTGGTATTTAAATAAATTTATAACTTTTTATGACCATAATTTTGATAATTTCCACAAATCTGTCTATTCAAAAATCATAGCTTTGGTACAAAATTTTGCAACATCCCAAGCTCTGACGTTGAAAAGATACCTTATTAAGTCCCCAAAACATAAAAAATAACAAAAAGTAATTGGGAATTAGCAAGAAATTAAAATCCAAATTGGTAAAAATAAGAAAAGTTGATTCCTTAACTACTTTTTCAATACAACTAAGATGCCATGGGTTTCCTATGTACATAGGAACTTTTGAAAAGTTAAGCAAGATTTGCTAAAACGTAGGAATTTATGCATCTTTGATTTGAATGAATTTGAAATAATAAATTGATATTTTTTGAATGCAGCTATTTTTTCCTTTCTTCTACAGTTTTGTCGAGAACAGTTGATCGATGTGAAAAAATATTTTCAGCAAATTAATTTTTTTTTTCATATTTCGATAGCATTTTAAGCCCATCTCCATCAAGATTATGAATATTAAGATTTCTACAAAAGAACTAATTTGCATTCGCATTCGCAAGGAGATGGTGATCTTAGCGGGTTGCAAACTGAATTTCGTCTTGTATATGCGGTGATTGTCCATTACTGACGGCTAAGAAATTGATTGAAGGGAGTTAAAACGACTCACAAACTTCAAAAATTGTGCAAAAACTTGGCTAAAACGGTTGTCCCAATTCGCCCTAGACAACGGTAAATAGTACTGTGTGATAATTTTCGCTTAATGAGATGAGATGAGGAACGAACAATTTTTATTTAAATTTGTTTTAGCATTAAAAGAAACATCATGAAAAATATAATTATGTGAATATTTTTGCAAAATCATGGTTGAATAACATTATTTATCTATTATTGATCTACACATTTTTAAATGAAACTATCAAGATTATGAGAGTTCTGTAAAACAATTCTGAAATAATAAAAATAGGGCTACTAAATAAATGATTCATAGTTTTGCAAAACTTATGATACAATATAAATTAAAGCTATTCATGATATTTCCAGCCGGTTCCCATCATGAAGCAGAGTATCGATTGTTTCCATTCAAATTGCACCGTACATAATGAAGCAGTTATTATTCAATTCTAATCTTCCGTGTCCAGCGGTTCAAATTAGCCAAAGCGAGCCAGACGCTCGTTCCATTATTATCTTATTACCGCAATTACCAAACATATTTTTCAAATTTTTCCCAAGAAGAAAAAAAAGCAACTCGAAAATAATCCCCCACACTTTTTGCAGCGCCAGCTTAAAAAATCAGCCAAAAGAGTCGAAAAAATATATCCTAGCAAACAGCCCGGCAGGAAAATCGCCCAAAATAAGTCGGAAAATCCGTTCCGAACGCCTGGCTGGAGCCTCGTTTGGAAAATTCAAGAAAATATTTATGCCAAACCATTATCAACCGCCAGTGGGCCAACAATTTAGGGCTGCAGATCGGATGTGGTGGTGGTTTTGCGAAAAAAACAACTCCCCTTCCCCACCACCACCCGCCCTTGACGCAGAAGGAAAATGGTGGCCAAACATTGTTGAAGAGGATTTGGTAATGAGGGGAAAAAGCCAAAATCAGCTTTTCACGAGAGCGGGAGGCTAGAGAGAGTAGCGCAAAAAAAGTGCAGATTATTATACTTTTTTGCGCGTTTTCTGGATTATTTTGCTGGTAATAGGTTCCACCGAAATGACCTAGTTTCGGAAATGAACATTTTTTCTTCTTTTTTTTTTTTGGTTGGAACACATCATGCAACACTTCACATAACATAAACCGCTGCTAATTAGGAATTTCCTAGATTTGTTTTCATCACAATTAATTATTCGAAGAATTATCCCACAATCACAAACCTTATTTAGAACCAATTTGCAGCTTCATTGACCAATCGTTCAATTTTTGAACCCAAATCAAACCGTTTTTTTTTTTCATTCGATTCAACCTCGAAAACAACTTTTCCCAGAGGATTTTCCGGGCGTCTGGAAAGTTTTGGGAAGAACTTCACTCCCGCAAAAATCTTCACCCACGAAAAGTGGTTATTTTCGAAACGGTTTTTTTTGTTTGGTTTGTGTGTAATATAATCAACCGATTGATTGCAGCTAAGTGGGGTTTCCCCTGCCCTTCCGTGTTTTGGGGCTTGTTTGTTGTTGATCTTGCGGGCCCCCTTTCTTCCGGGAAGGGTGTTACGTTCCCAGGTTGGTTTTTCTACAGAATTGGCGGGTGAGGCGAAAGAGGTTGCAATTTGATAATAGCCTCAATAAATTTTGTTTGGGACGAATTTAATGTCATCTTTGTGAAGGGGTGATTGATACTTACAAAAAGGAATGGTTTCTATTTCAACGATTTTCATCTGATTGAAAGTAATTACCTGAAAAAGAAATAAATTTAAAATCATCAGTATGATTATTAGACTGGCTCGTCGTTATATGGAAAATTTGCAAATTGACCAAATCAACCCAGAACAAAGTTTTTTCGGTCCCTTTTGGGTCCCTGAACAACCTCCCAAAATTTGGGAGCGATTGGTTCAGCCCACACTTTGCGCAAAGCGATTCAATTTTGTATGGGATTTAGTATGGGAAAACCAACTTTTTTGTATTTTGTTTTTTATAATTTTCAGGTTTCACTGAATTTTAAAACCAATACCGTAGGAGTGTAGCCCTGATTGTCCTCTAAAACTTTCCCGAAGAAAGTATGGTCCTATCTTTCTTCTGAAAAAAGATATAGCGTTTTCAAAAGTTCGATTGGAAAATAAGTTAAGAAAATTATATTTTCTGACAACACTGGCAGTACATTTACGTAATATGAGTACGACATTTATTTCTAACTCGTTTCAAGTGCATCCTAGGTAAATGGTGTTTTCTGGAAAGTTGTTGTATATGAACAGGGCTATCTTTCAAAAATATTTACGCACAGGGTGACACCACTACACACCACTACACACTACATCATTGATTATAGTAGAAGTAAATATATAATTTATTTAAAAGTGAAGAAATATTTTCTAGTCTTTGAGTCTTTGACCTTCTGATTAGATTATTGATATTAAGCACTATTTTACACAAAACAAATTTAAACAACTAATTTTCATTCAAATTACTGTCTAGTTGAACTGACAATTTTTCTTTTTCTTTTTTATTTTTCAAACAGGTCCTTAACATTTTATCAACTGCAGAGCTCAACTTTTTCTTATAACTTGAAAATAAAAATCATCACCAAGTGTGCTACAAATATCATCGAAGGCATGCCAAATTACATTTTTTTCTTCATGACTTTGAACCGCAATCACTGGGAATGACTGCCAGGGGTTGTTTTCCGTAGCTCTCCTCTTAAAAATTCACCAAAAGACGAATGCCACGGTGGTACGCAAATTGCTTTCGCCCCCAGGCATAATGTATGGCACTGCGGAGATTTCTAATAGCCAATAAATGGTGAACTACAGTGCGAAAAGCGAAAAACTCCCACGCGAGCCAGAGAAAAACCACATTTTCTTCTCCCAGACAAACCAAATTGAGCCTGACCTTGTTGGGTTTGTTGAGAGAAAAGAAAACTCAGCGGCTATTTACGACACCCAACGGGGGCGGTATCCTATGGAAACTGTCACCAAAGTAATCGTGACGTGGTGTAAACCGGTTTGGTTCTCCGAAGGTTAACCTCCCAATTTTCTAGATTTTATTTTATTTTTAGACTGTTGCAAAGATTCTGCAAAATTATGTCACTCCCCTCTTCGCTCCATACCGGCCATTTTCAGATAAATCAATAATAAAGAGTTGCTTACTCACTTTTATTTGATTACACACATAAAAAATAATAAAAAATGAAAATAAAGTGCGCAGAAAACACAATAATGAAATAAGAAAAGGCCATAAGTGATCCAAACATATGAGACAACTCATATGAATGTTGTGGTATTTTAGTCTATTTTTGGTAACTTATCCAACATCCAGATATTTCAAAAATCATATTTTTATGCATAATGTTTGAACTCCTTCGACCATAAACAGAGTCGATTGCAACAGGTTCAACTAAAATTTGTCCAGCTAGTTCTGCAAAAAATGAACAACCATTTGTACACATCAGCAATTATCAGAGATTTCGGTCATTCGATTTTTTGTGCCTTCAGTATGCCCAAAGAAACCATTTTGTATCATTAGTTTGTCCATATAATTTTCCATACAAATTTGGCAGATGCTTATACAAAAATGACGTACGAAAATTCAAAATTCTGTATCTTTTGAAGGATTTTTTTGATCGATTTGGTGTCTTGGGCAAAGTTGTTAGTATTAATAAGGACTACACTTAAAAAGTGATACACGATAAACGTTTTTTTGCAATTCCGTCGTGAAACTACTTACTTTTCCTGTCATTTTTGAACGACGAAATAGCCTACTTTTCTGTACCAAAAATAACTTAATCGAATAGCAACACTTTTCAAAATAAATGCTGAAAAGTTCAACTTTTCTGCACTGAAAAAGTTGAACTTTTCAGCACTTGTTTCGAAAAGTAACACTTTTCAACATTTTTTTGATTTAAACGATTTATTGACAAAATACTTGAAACTTCGACTTAAAATTTCACTCAATGGGTGTTTTTCGAAATTGCAAAAAATGTTGTATGGAACTCGTTGCAAAACTTGATTTTTTCAGCACTCGTCGTATTTATCCAACTCGGTGAACCTCGTTGGATAAATGTACGACTCGTGCTGAAAAAATCCTCTTTTTGCAACTTGTTGCATAAACTACTATTTTGTAATTTTTAATTTCACTTTTTGCCACTAAAACTTGATTGATTTGCAAAATAACGCTATTTTTTATATGTTTTAGGGGATGCCAAATGCCAACTTTTAAGAAATTTCCAGAATGTGCAAAAAAATTTTGGCCGATGTTAGAACTTTTAAATCAATACTGATAATTACAAAAAAAGAATTATTAGCATAAAATTTTCAACATCGCATTCGATGTAAAAAAATATGATAAAGTGCACCGTTTTCAAGTTATAGACATTTAAAGATAACTTTTCTGAAAAAAGCTGAGAAAATTCCCTATATTTTGCTCTTTTTTCAACTTTGTTGATACAAACTTTAGTTGCTGAGATATTGTCATGAAAAGATTTAAAAACAGGAATACACTGAAAGAAAGACACATAACAATATCACATGTTTTACACGTGATTCTGCCCCATACGACGTTTCTTGTGAATGTCATGTGCAAATCACTTGAACAAAATTCATCGCGCGACGCGGTAGATTCAAATGCAAATCACGTTAACCTCACGTATCATTTCACATGATTATCACATGAAATGTTTTTGAGAATGAAATGGATTGCACATTAATATCAAATGATTATCAGTTCAGTTTCAAGTGAAAATTTTATGTAGCATATTATTAAAATACGTTTCATATGTTTTTAATTTTTGCCTTTTATTTTTATAATATTAAAAACAATTAACAAACATTACAATTCACACTAAAAAAATAAGATGCACACACATTCTGAACGATCAGTGATGATCCATGACTCCTTAGCCACACACCGGATCTCTCACCTCACGGAGGTCCTGGAAAAGTCTCTTCCATGGAAATCCCTGAGTTTCGCAGGAAATTTGTCTATCCGTGCTTTCCTGGAAAAATGGAATTAAATTGTCTGTTTAGTACTCAATTTTGCTAAGAATTAATAAGAAAATACTTACCATTTAATCCTAAAATAATTAAAATATTTAAACCACTTTTTTCGGGAGCAAATTAGAATTAAAAGTGCGAGCCTAACTCGTACCAATTGAAAATTGCCATCTTGCTTTAGGATTAATTTTCATCATCGAAAGCATTTGATACTAACATGAATTTCACTTGGAAATCAACGGACAAGTCGAGTAGGGCAAATCAAAATGAACTTCATTTGAATCTCACGTGACTTCCACTTCAAAACCAAAGGACAAGCCATTTGGGGCAAATCAAAGTAAAATTCATTTGAATCCCACGTGAACACCATGCGAAAGATGAGTGAATGTTTTTTCCTGATGATCAGCTGGAGCTGAATGATTTTCACATTCATTTGAAATGAAAAGCATGTGAGAGTCGAAGGAAAATCACGTGAAGTTATCGTGTTGGTTTTTGGAGCAGCTAACGTGAAAAAACATTTGATTTAGCTATGTTGGTTTTATTCAGTGTACTGATATTTCTAAGTCTCACCCAAACAACCCACATGCAACTAATGTCGATATCTCAACAACAAATGTTAAAATATGAAACACTTTTA
The DNA here is from genome assembly GCF_015732765.1 of Culex quinquefasciatus. Classification (NCBI taxonomy): domain Eukaryota; kingdom Metazoa; phylum Arthropoda; class Insecta; order Diptera; family Culicidae; genus Culex; species Culex quinquefasciatus. The sequence continues at coordinate 172,862,217 of NC_051862.1, read as the reverse complement.
AAAATTTTCGATCTTTTCAAAAAAAAAATCATTTTTTTCAATCTATACTAACATTTCAAAAGGGCGATATACTGAAGGTTTAGCCCTTTTGAAAAGTCAGTTTTGATTCAAAAGAAAATTGAATGACTGGAATCTCAGAGAACTGCTCATTTTCAAATGAAGATATACTATTATGATACATACCCCTGCCATTTTTTCAGCATTTATACTGTTAAATCTTCTCTTTCGAATGGCGCTTAAAATTTGGCCTGTACCTTTTCGATATATTTGAGTTTTAAATTTGCACTTTTTTACCTTAAAATGGCTGTAACTTTCGACCCGCAAGTTCAAATTGACATGTCAAAGAATAAGAATGTTTGATTTTTAGAGCTCTAAAAGGGTCTCGAAAACCACCTTTCCCTAAAACGTAACCTTGAATGACTAAGTTCAAAAAACTGATTATTGAAGGTTTGCTCAGATGCTTAAAATTATAGTGTCTTTGACAAGGTTGCTTGGATTGCCGATCCCAACAACTTTCTAGAAGACTAAACAAATTCTGAAAACATTCCTGTAAAGTTAGATTTTCAAAATCACCCTAATTCTGCACCACCCTACAATTCACTTTGATATCAGTTCACTTATTTTAAGCACGATCAACCAAGTTAAAGCTCAATAGAAAGTGCGTTTCTGTCAACAGTTTAACATAGTAAGTTGTTGAAAAAGTAAAAATCAGCTAATTGGATGGAGTTAGGAGCAAGTGCTCAACATGCCAAACATACAAAAATTTCCCATAGTTTAAGAAAAGTCAAGTTTGCTTTCACGAATAATATCGCTCTGAGCAAATTCACAAGAATTTTAATCGATTAAGACTTTTACATGCTTTTGATCAGCCAGAAAATAATCTCAACTCACTAGACATCAACAATTCTTGCTTTTGTCCATCCAACAAAACTTTAAAATTATATATACATTTTATTTATACAAAGTATAATAAAAAAATTATCAAATATTGAATGACAGCAAATGCAATGAAAAACGAAAAAATAGGTACACATCAAACATTAAAAAAAAAAATCCTTCCGGTAAAAATACTTTCGAGACTGAAAAATCAAGTCTGTCATAGAAATTGCCAAAAACCACCAAAAGACCTATTTTTCGACATTTTTTTTTAACCGCTGTAACTTCACAAGGATTGGACGTTGGACAATGGTCAATATGGAGACTTTTATGTAAAATTGTCTGTAGAATAGACTCCCGCATTTGGTTTTTAAAAATGTTGACGTTTAGAGTAGTTTTCAAAAAAATCAGTTTCAGTAAATGATTTTTGCAGTTTTTTAGGTGAGTTGCTCCATCCTGCAATTTTTGTGAGTCTTTTTTTTAAATCTTCGGCTATTTTCACAAAAAAAAATTGAACGAAAAAAAATCGTGGGCTCACCTGCAAATATGACTTTTAAACTTACAAATCAAAAAATTTCATAGAAGTGGCCTGTTCTTTTATTTCAGTGTATTTTTTTCAGAAAGCCCGTCAAATTTCCTACAAGTTTGTCTTTGACCCCTTTTTGATACGATCCAACTGCTTCGAGGTACAGCAATATTTAGATTACAAAATACAAAAATATTTAAAACGCTTACGCCTTTCTCAAATGTCAATATCGAGTGATACTGGCTCCATATACACAAAAATGGCTCACATAAGCATATGATGACTTGTCTACAAAGTTTCATCAAAATCGGAGAGGGTCAGGTACAAAAGTACTAAAAAAATTCCTGATTTGAGCTGGAATTGCTCTTCTTTCAAACTGTTTCAACCCGATTCTGGAAAATTATAGTAAATATGGTTGTGAAATTTTAAATTAAAGTGAGGCAATATTATTTGAATACAGTCAAGACTCGAATATTTCGAGGCCTGGAAATCAATCAATTTGGAAAATAGAATCACGTAGTATGGTTGTCTTATTTCCATTTATTTCATTGTCAGGTGCTTCAGATAATTGAAACTTCAGGTAATCATATCTGGGCTGTATTACTAGTAAGCAAGTTTTTTCAAAAAGATCTCTTTTTCAAATGGTAAGTAAGTTTTTGATCTCTCTGATAAATAAAATCAATATTTATGCCTCAACACACAAAGTTTAAGGTGATATTAGATGCATGCCTTGAGTCGAGTTTTGAAAGCAACTTTAAGGGGATACAGGAAGATTGCCGTATAGATTCCATGACTCGAGTTTTCAAAAGCATGTTAAATAAAATGCCGTAACGTAAAAGTAACGAAAACAAACTGTTTGGGTATTTTCGTTCCTACCAAACTTCCAGTCTACTTAAGTCATATTTTTAGAAATTGCTTTATTTTGTCTGCAAAACAAATAACTTTTGTAAAAAGTGCTTCCGAAAACTCGAGTAAAGACAAGCTTCCGTTTCACCTTAAAAAGACATAATTTTGCAAAAAAAAACTTTATTTTTTCAGTCGAATTATCTCCAAAAACGATGCACTGAAAAAAGCAACATTTGATTCAATTTTAAAATTTTCATCTAAAATCAAAGTCAGGTTCCGACCATACATTGAATGTTTTGCAATAATCGTGTGTTAAAAAACAACTAACGCTGTCTAGTATTTTTTAGCCTTGTTCGACTTTCAAAAGTTATTTTGTTTGAAATTCTGCTGTGAAACCATTTACTTTTTTTGGCCTACATTATATAGCAAAAAATAAAAAAATAACTAAAAAAATCTTTTTGCAATTCCGTCGTAAAACTACTTACCGTAAAACGGGGTGACTTTGATAGGTTTGCGCAATATGAACGCAAAATGAATGTGTCAAACTTTCAAGTGCAAATCGTCATTCTTATGTAAAATTGTCTGATCTTTACGATAAAAATATTTTCAGATTTTTAAAATCTGACCTAACATTTGAAAACGGCCATAAATGCTTTTTTAGCGGAATTGAGGTTAAATGGACCCTAGATGATTTTTGCGGTGCAAGTGGTCATTTTTACTGGATTCCTGGGTCATTTTCAAATAAGTTAAGTGCATTTTGGAAGGCCGCATAAAGCCTCCGCTCTAAATACAGACCGATTTTCAAGAAAAAATGTTAAAAAATGGGGAATTGGGGCAAAATGGACCCTTTGCCGTTTTGTGCGGTGGATGAAACCATCACCAATCGATTCCCCGGATTTTTCTACATTATAAACAGTATTATTCATACCAGGGGGTTCCATTTCGCCCACTGTGCAATGGGTGTTTTTCGGAATTGCAAAAAATGTTGTATGGAACTCGTTGCAAAACTTGATTTTTTCAGCACTCTTCGTATTTATCCAACTCGGTGAACCTCGTTGGATAAATGTACGACTCGTGCTGAAAAAATCCTCTTTTTGCAACTTGTTGCATAAACTACTATTACAGCAACCATTTGAGAGATGAAAAGTTCAATTTTTAAAAATTTGTATCCAAAATTATTACTTTACGATACTGATTTGGAGTTTGACGCTTATCTGGATAGAAAATAACATTCAAACCAAATAAACGTTTCACTGCAAAACATAAATTCAAAGGGTGTGTTCCGAAATTGGCAAAAAAATGTATTAAAGTCTTTCAGAAATGAAAAAAAAAATTATCATTTTCATCGATTTTCCCCAAAAAACATTTTTTTTTAAATTATATCTCCTCGCCATTCCAACCTATTTTTGCTGTCTTATACGAAAATCAAAGTTAATAAGTTGGCCTTTCAACAAAAAAAAAAAAAAAATGAAATAGGTTTCAAAAATTTTGAAAAGGTCGTATGAAACATGATGATGTCATTTTGATGGTGTTTGGACCAAAGAGCCCATGTCTGTAAATATTTTTATCGAATTCCTCGGACAATTTTACGTAACATACTAAAAAATGGGAGGAGTTCATAAACAGGATTCCGAGAAATAATTTTTTGAAAATAAAATCCGGGTGTTGCGACCTGACGAAATCGGCAAAAAATATTTGGTGGCTAAAACTTCGATAAATTAAAAATTTCAACGATGACCTATGCATGTTTGGGCACCAAAAATTGCGTCTTTCAATTACAAAGAAAAGCACAATTATTTCCCGGAAACTGCCATGCAAATGACATGACTGTTGTTCATCCCACTTCCTAGAGAGACGTTCACATAAACTGAACCAACCAATTCGCAAACTCTAAACCAACCATATCGACAAACACGCCGGCAGAGTCCATGGAAGCGACGCGTCTTTGCCGCCACCGCCACCACCAGCCACCAATATTTGTCTTCCACACGTTTGCCTTCCAGGAACACTTTCCTGGCAGTGTTGCCAGCCGCCAAACTCAATCATCTGCCGATTCCCGTGGCGTTCCCCCCACGGCTCAACTCAATTTCCCTCCAAGAGAGGGAGAGAGAGCTCGCACAGCTGGGAGTTGTTTTATGTAAATTTCCTTCCATGTTTGGCTTTGCCACTTGTGTGCGTGTGTGTGGCAGTTTGTGGGCAACTTTCTGCACAAACACACACACACAAAACGCAGAAAGAGCACTTGCCAAGACGAAGATGATGGTAATGTCAAAAAAGATTTTCCCCAAACCCCACTTGTAAAATTTCCCGGCCGCAACTTTCGCACTCCGCCATGATTGGATTGTACTGTTTGTTTTCATTTTCCGTCGGAGGTAACAACGATTTTCCCGAAGGAAGGTACGGTAGCGTGAAAATTCCGGCTTTGACGGGGAAACGGGGCAGGGGAGTTGAAATTAACTTTTCCGTTTCCTTTCCTTTTATTATGGGTTTAACATTTTGATTAAACAACGCTGCGGTAAAAACATGCTGGCACACACACACGAACAAACAAACGCGCTGGTGCGAGCGAAAGGTGTGTGTTCAATTTTCCATTTTTCCCAGAGCTGTGTTTAAACTGAAGGTTTCCTGTTTCCGACAGGCGGGAAAAGGGGTTTACTGTGTGCATTGTAGCTTTGGCGTAGCGGTGGTGAAAAGTCAGGGTTAGATTATCGAGGGTTATGAGGTCGTTAAGTGGAATGGGAAATGTAATTGAAAATGAGGGCAGAAAGTTCAGTTTTCCACCTGAAATGGTAAATACTGCATTGTGTTTAGTCAAAAATGTAAATAATGATAACATTGTTGTAACAATATTATTCATCAACACACGATGAAGCACAAAAGTCAACTCAATACTCTGTTTTCGAGAAACGACTTAAATTAGAGCCACAGTCAACCGAATCAATTCTACTCTTTGATCTATTGAAAATAGGTTCTAAAAATCACTCTCGAGAATTTTGTAAGATATCAAAGTTTCATTGTCCATGAAGAAGCCATTTTGCGCCATTAGTTTTTCCCCTTACAAAATGGGCACTCAAGAAAATATATATTTTTTATTAATTTGTGTGTGCTCTCAACGTAAATTTTAACGTGGGCGTAATATTCAATGTTTGGCCCTTTTAAAATGTTTATCTTGATTCAAAAATTTTCAAAATATTTTTTTGGAAAAGATCGGAAAATTTCACGAATATTTCATGTATTAAAGGGTTACATACATGTATATTGGCAAAAAAGTCAGAGGTTAGTATGAGCACACACTTCAACTTTTTTAAATTCTTTTTTCATGGCATTAAAATATACATTTTAACCTACTTTCAAAACAAATTTGAAGATATTTGGTTGCATCGTTGCCGAGACATAGCAATTTTAAGTTAGCAGTTTCAAAAAACGGGTGCCACGATATCTCAACACAGTCTTGACCAATTCGGCTCAAAATTTTGGTGAATACTCGTTAAACCGATTCCGTGTGCATGACGAAGCCCGATTTTCAAAAAGTTCATTATAAAATAAAAAATTCTGTTTTTCATATTAAAAAACCGTTTGTTTTTGATTTTTGTATTTATTTAAAAAGCTAATTTTAAAATTTGGGCTTCGTCATGCACACGGGATACATCTTGAGAGTCTTAACCTATAATTTCCAAAGGAATGGTGTAAAGAGAGGAATCACAAATCCGTATAAATAATTTCAAGATTTTTCAGATGCAAACCAAAAACGCGATCAAAAATAAAGTTGAAGAATAAGGCTTTTAACTGTTTATTTAATTGTCGGTGTACAGGACGCCGCAGTGTTTAATCATTTTCTGACGTCCATTCAATTTTGCAGTCCAAACCCAGTCATTGAATTGGAAAAAAAAATCTTTTTCAAATTTTCTTTTGTTGATTTGTGTGCACCTACGTCGAAGACCAAGATTGTTTACGTTTTGCTCTTTGGTCTTACAGTCTTGGTCTGACAGATTTGGTCTGTCAGCTTTATCATGGATTTTGGTCAGGTCTATGCGAGGGATAGGACACAGCACCTTCCTGATAATTTCAGCCAATTTGGTCCATCCCATCTCGAGATATCGTGGCACCCGTAAATCAACTCGGGGTTTAGAGAAAACGCCAACAAAGTTTGACAGCCCGCTTTGCGCGTGGCATAATTTTGAACTTAAATCGTCTCTTACTCAGTTTAATCATTAAATATCTTCATGAAACTTTCAGGAGTGATTAAAAATCATGTTTTGAGTCGATTTATCAAATAATCTGTAATATAAAATTTTGTGATTTTCTACATGTATGTAACCCCTTTACACTGATATGCGGACCATTTGTTGCTGAGATATCGTCATTAGAAAATGGTGGGATATTTTGGTGAGATTAAGAAAACTTCAATTTTCATGTTTCTTTTTCTTAAAGCGGCTCTATCTCAGCAACCCGAGGTCCAATCTTCAATGTCTCTTAGACAATTTTATAGCAAATTTTCTGAACTTCTCAAAAAAAATTTTTTTTTATAAATGGTCACTTATGGTCACTATTTTTAAAAATTGAAAAACTGCAAATATTTCGCTAAAATCAAACTTTGGGTGGCTATATCTTGAAAACGGAGCCCTTTATCAAAAAATCTGTGAAGTACTTTTCGATTGCAAATTCAATTTTGCATTAAAAAATAATGTCAAACTTGTTTTTGCATAAAACTTCAACTTTTTCCAAAATCACTAATTTTTCAAAATGTATAGCTCGGCGGCATATTTTTGACCATATTTCTGTATGGCTCAAAAGTTGCGGATTTTGTCCCCTAAAACATATAAAAATCTTGAAAATCAAAAATAAGTATTTTGGGAAATTCTGCAAATTTTTTCCCGTGTACTTATTTTTTTCTCAAAAGTCCTCAACAATACCTACAACTTTGCCCAAGACACCAAATTGATCAGAAAATTCACTCAAAAGTTACAGCTGTTTGAATATTTACATATCATTTTTTATGGACAGCAGCCAAAATTGTATGGAGACTTGTATGAACCAATGACGCAAAATAGCTTATTTGGTACTAGGGAAAGCCCCCACAAAGTTTAAGTCAAATCAAAAAAAATAAAATAAAAATGGTCCAAATCGGCCGATTTCGTAGATAGTTGCTCTGGTTTATCAGTTTAATTAATGGCTAATTCTCTACTAACTCACACGAAATCAGACAAAGTTGCCACGACCCCTTTTCGATTTGCGTGAAACTTTGTTCTAAAGGGTAACTTTTGTCCCTGATCACGAATCCGAGGTCCGTTTTTTGATATCTCGTGACGGATGGGCGGTACGTCCCCTTCCATTTTTGAACATGCGAAAAAAGAGGTGTTTTTCAATAATTTGCAGCCTGAAACGGTTCCGAGATAGAATTTTGGTGTCAAAGTGACGTCACGAGATATCAAAAAACGGACCTCGGATTCGTGATTAGGGACAAAAGTCACCCCTTAGGACAAAGTTTCACGCAAATCGAAGAGAGGTCGGGGCAACTGCTGTGTGAGTCGGCGGAGAACCACCCATATTTACCATATCAAATTTCTTTGAAATTACCACTAATTACAAATCAAAATCAACCTGAAGCAAATAATCCAGTTGCAAATCATACTTTTTCTCAAATATTCTTGTTAGATACAATGCTCGCAAAATTTTCTTTTGCTTTTAGATAACCAAACCCCACACATTTACCAACAGCAAGGACCGAGGACAGCTTCTCTGGGTCAAGCTCACAAACGTGCACGCACAACCTTTCTCTCGTAGCCCCCTCGCAAAATTCGCGTGTGTGCTCATTATCCTCTTCCCGCTCCGGGTGGGGTGGTCCAACGGCTGCGTGTGGTTAGTAAATTGAAATCCTCCCATGATTCGTTTTCCATGTTTGATTTTCATCCCTCCCTCCAATGTGCGACCCAGGGGTAAAAAGGGAAGAAGGGGGTAAACAAAATCGACCCTTGAAAACAAACATTGACACATACGTGCCCAAACACACACACATCCACTCGTTCATTTTACATGCGTTGTTAGAGTATAGGGTGGAGAGGTTGAAAAACAAGCCACCAGCAACGAGATAATTATTTAGTTATCTGAAAGCTTGTAAACATTGGACCTGACAAGCGGTGGGTAGCAATTGGGGAGAGGATTTTTTGCAGGAAAAGGTGAACACAACTACTTTTTTGTAGTGACAGTCAGGCTTAATTTTTTGTTCGGAGCTTTTTCTTGCAAACCCGTACAAACAAAAATCTGGTCAGAAATTTTATAATGTTTTTAAAAGAAATCAGTCGAATGATATTTTAAAATGAAATTCGTTTGGTGCATGCACCATTTCGACTACTTTCCGTTCATGGACATCTTTTTAATTTCATAAGGTGCCGTAACCCTGGTAACGAGATGAGATTGAATGGTATTACACAAAATGAGTACTAAATAATTAAATTTTGTGATAGATAAGTGTTCCCCAGTTCAATTTTCAATGTCTCCTCAATTGTCTCCTCTTTTCATTGAAAACAACTTTAAAATTAAGAAATCTTGTCCAACATGTGAAGTGACAAAAAACAAGTGTATTTAGCACTTTTAAACTGATTCTGAAAACTGTTTTTTCTGTTGAAAAAAGCAGAAAATTTCCCGAAGGTTTAATTATACACCGTTGAATATCGAACCAATAGTAAAAAATAAGGGCAAATTAGATGCCACAAAAAAATCACAAAAATAAGCTCTAAGAAACTGTAACGTCATGATTCGAAATCCGGACACTTAGTACCATATTATTTTTGTTATAGCTGGCAAAAAATCATGAAATAAGTTAGAAATGTAGAAATGTCATCAGGATTTAGTATAAACAGTCAGTTTTAGGAGACTGCATGCAAAATATGCCTTTTCTAACAATTTTTCATCAGAATTTGAAAACTAAAATGATTTGTTGTGCTTCGAATCCCGGACACTGTTAAAAGCTGATTCGAAATCCGGACACTTTTGCTTCGAATTCCGGACACTCGATTTTGCTAATGAATCGCACAAATTTGGATTGAAATGTTAGTGAATGGCATTCTTTAAGTCTCAAATAAGCTGTTAACATCAAAATAATCGATAGTTTATATAAAAAATGGCTAGAATTTAAGGAAATCAAAAACATAAATTTCTGCTTTGCCTTCCCGGTGCTTCGGACGCTTATGAAATATTTCCGTTGAAATGTTTCGCATTTTTGGTAAACTCATATTTTTATTTAATTTAATTGTGCTGGCATTAACTACAGCGTCCAAACAAACTTCAAATGAAAGTTGATGTTAGAATTCATCAAATAGCACAGTTTTGACATTCATAATGCGAACTTATATCCACATAATTGATAAAGAAAGTTGAAGTGTCCGGGTTTCGAAGCGTCCGGGAATTCGAATCATGACGTTATCTCAGCTACCGCGTGATTAAAAAAAACTTAAAATTTTTTCCCCTATTTGGTACAACATTTTGAGGGTCCGTCGATAACCAAAATGAACCAGATTTCTAGCTTTCTTTGAAATAACTCCTAAATCCAAGCTGAAAACTCCAATAAAACAAAAAAATATTTTTTGCTCAATTTGCCGCGAAAATATACCAACGTTTAAATCATTGTCGAATCAATCAGATTATACAAAAAAGTTTTTAGAACAATTCAGATAAAAAAAGTATCAATTTTGGTTCAATATTACCAGAGGTTTGCCTAGTTTCGAATAATAAAAAGTGACTTTCTCCAAAATTTCTGTATTCAATTCCCTTGCAAATGAAGACCACCCTTACCTAGGTACTATGTTTTTTAATGATTGATTCCAATAAAACAATTTCGTTCTTTTAAAATGTTTATGTTTCAACAAATTTCATTATCATAACAATTATTTGAGTAGGTGTTGTGAAAGGGAATTAAATTCAGGAATTTTAGAGAAAGTCACATTTTTGTTTAACAAAGTAAGGCTTATCGCTGCTTCTATTGAACCAAAAGATGATTCTTTTTTATGAAAACTAGTTCTGCAAACTCTACAATTTGATTGATTGGAAAATTTTTTGAAATGTCATGGAAAGCTTGAAATGGTTCATTTTGTTTGGAAACTTTTTCTTGGAGGCCAAATGTTATTAACAGAAAATGAAAAAGAATTTTCAGCGACTTTTCAGAAGAAAATTCTAAAAAAACCGAAAAAATAAGTCTTCAAGGAAAAGTTGCTCTGGATCCCCGACGAAATATGTCGATAGACCCCACAAAGTGTCGGGAATGAGCCCTGCTTGCATGGTGCCAAATATCAGATAGAGTTAAAAAAAAGAAACTCTAGATTTGTTAATTCAAATGTCCAAATGTGTTCACAAGTTTAAGAAAGCCTTTGGAAATGGATAAATATATTTAGCAAGGAATTTCTAAATGAACAATTCTAGAGTTTTTTTAAATGGTCCTACCAACATATGAAAGATAATAGTTAAAAAACTCTAGAATTATTGATAATCAAGTTTGAATTGAGGAACCCCGGAAAATTCTCCCTTTTTAATCAAACTCACAGAAAAATAAAAATTTCTAGTTAACTAAAGCTTCGACCAAATCAAAAAGCAATTCAATGATTAAAAAGTTGTTAAAATTCCGTACAAATCAGTATAATGCGTAAAATTCCCTACAAAAATTCCGGCCTGTTAAAAATCCGTACAGTTGGTAGCCTTAGACTTATTAAATATTTGTTATCTTAATATTCCTAAAAAAAACACAAGGGTAGGGCGTCCAATTTTCCCGGGTTTTGAATTTCCCAGGAAACGGGAAAAATATTTTTGGAATCCCGGGAAATTTTTGAATCAGTAATAAAATCTATGTTTCATTATATTTGTTATGTTTTCAAGCTTAAAATCATTGAATTAGCTTAATAATATCAAATGGTTATAATCCTCACTTCAATCTAAACAAAGACGACAGTTTTAAAATAGCCTAAAAGAATTTTTTTTTTGTCTTTGTGGTGTTTAGAATTTTATATCAACTACTATTTTTAATTCCAGTATGATTAATCATTTTTTTATTTGCGAATCAAATTACATAATTCTTGAGCTTTTTTTTTTTTTTGAAAAGGTCCAATAAGCTTTTGTTTTCCATATGTTTATAGGACCTATTCAAAAAAAACTTTGGAATTCTTTCATATTTTTTTTCTTTTATATATATTTTATATGACATGACTAAAACAGCTAGAAAACAAACAACGACAATAAGTAAAATGATACCAGTCAATGTAAAATTTTAGATAAGTTTTGAATTCATTGTTTTATATAAAACATATTTTACAAATTATCTTCAAGTTACTACCGCCAACCGAGGGAAAATCAGAATTACAGTCTAAATAGGTACAGGAGATTTTAGAGCAATACATTTGGAAGTACAAATTGTTTTGTTCTGTTACTGTTTCAACCGAAGTAGTCCAAAACGTCATGCAAATATTTCTTGCTTTAATAGCTGTATTTATTCGTTACATTTGTACGTATTTGCCCTAGATGCCGGTGTTTGATTATAAATAATTTGATATGAGATTTACTTTTTTTATTTAAAATCGAAAATATACGTAAATATATCCAGTTTTTCAAAAAATAAAATAATAGAGAAAAATGTAAAGCACTAGGCATTTTGCGGACCTGGTAACTCAAATTATAATATTTTTCCTTAAATGCCAATTTAATGCTGAGATTTGCTGAATACAAATTTTAATTCATTTTATTGTTCTACTATTTTCACAACCAAATCTGAATTTCCAGACCAAAATATGATTTTTTTCAATTTCAGGAATTCCGGGACAAATTATAGAAAATCCCGGGATTCGGGAATTCCCGGTTTAGGAAAAATCCCGGGATTTTTGTTCCGGGAATTTCCGGGATGGACGCACTACACAAGGGTAAGCAACCTACAAGTCCATAAGGAAACCCACCGGAAGTTTTTTTAGCTCTTTGAAATATTTTTTGCATGTAATTTGAAAACTTTTCACCTCATCAAAACATGTTGAATATCATTTTCTATTGCAAATTGGATTTTGCATTAAGATAGTGGTTTTTTTTTTTTTTTGAAAATATTTAGAACACGAATCCGAGGTCCGATTTTTGATATCTAATGACGGAGGGACGGTGCGACCCCTTTCATTTTTGAACATGTGAAAAATGAGGTGTTTTTCAATAATTTGCAGCCTGAAACGGTGATGAGATAGAAATTTTGTGTCAAAGGGACTTTTATGAAAAATTGGAAACCCAATTTGATGGCGTATTCAGAATTCCGAAAAAACGTATTTTTAATTGAAAGAAAACACTGATAAAGTTTTAAAATCTCTGCCATTTTCCGTTACTCAACTGTTAAAATTTTGGAATATGACATTTTAAAGGAAATTTAATGTACTCTTCGAATGTACATTGACCCAGAAAGGTAATTTTTTCATTATGAATATTTTTTTTCATTTTGAAATTTCGTATTTTTTAAAACTTTGCAGGGTTATTATTCAGAGTGAAATAAAATTCTACAAAGTTGTAGAGCAGACAATTACAAACATTTTGATAAACATGACGAGTTGTCGCGATCTTACGAATAAAAGTTTTGAAATAGTTGATCGTCGTTGATCCAGGCCGTTCAAGGTCACCTGAGACAGACACGGACCACGAAACTAAGAGAAACGCAAAAAGTAACTTTTTTCAAAACTTGGTTTTCGTAAAATCGCGATAACTCGTGGTGTTCATAAGCAAACCCCTTATGTTTATACATCAAAATTTTGGTTATTGTCTGCTCTAGGACTTTGTAGAACATTTATACACTCTAAAAAATAACCCTGTTAAGGTGTTTATTATTTTTTTTTTATATATATTTTGTTCCAAATGAAAAAATGGCCCTTCTGGGTCAATGTAGATTCGAAAAGTACATTAAATTTCCCTTAAAATTTCATGCTCCAAAATTTTTAACAGTCGAGGAACGGAAAATGGAAGAATTTTCAAAACTTTTTTGTGTTTTTTCGATGGAAAAACGTTTTTGGAATTCGGAGATTAGCATCAAATTATTTGACGATTGATTTGATGAAGAACTCAGAATTAAAAAAACGTTTTTCCATCGAAAAAAACCAAAAAAGTTTGCACAAAAGACATGCCACAAAATTGACCTCGGATTCGTAATCAGGGACAAAACTTGTGTAAGTTGGTGGTGAATTACCCAACTATTTTAATAAAACGCATTTAAAAAATACCTAACTCCGATAGCGAATTTGGTAAGCAAAAAAGCCATTTAAAGTTTATTAAAACATGACGGTTATTTTTATATAAATTAATATAATTCTTATTTTGTTAATTTAACTTTTTAGTAAAATGTGAGATAAGAAAACGATTTTTTTCTGTGTACCCATTTTTCTGAAAATGTCTTAACCTTAATCTGCAACAATCTACAATGTCTTTGCTCAAGACACCAAATGGATTAGATAATGCCTTCTAAAGATACTCATTTTCAAACATTTACATTCTCATTTTGTCGGACCAACCCTTGCAGTTGTAGGATTCCTGGGAGAACAATCAATGCAAAATAATTTCTTTTGACAATATTTCATTCAAATAAAAAAAAATCTTGGAAAAATTTCGATATCCTAGAGGAATAGTCTTCAAATAATTATTTTGCAGCTTTTTCAAAACATTTTTGAGTGACATTTCCACAAAATATTGGAGGGAAAGACGTCACAGGTTTCCTAATTAAACACAATTTTTTAAATGTTTTGCTGAAAAATGGCCTTGATTCACTTTCTTCCATGAAAAGATCGGATGGTTTTTGATGAAGATGCTATTTCTATGCTCTCTGGGACATTTATACCTCCCTCTCCGCATCGACCCCTTTCAGATGCCCGTTACAAAATACCTACTCAAACAGACACCACCCTCTCAAATGTGTTACGACACACCCATTGTCCGCTTGCGATGGGTCACTCTTGGGTTTAACACTGTTGAAATATTTTATTGAGTTATTAAAAATGGTGTTTGATTCAAATTTTATTGTTATCAATTTATTCTTGTATGGAAAAGGATTCAAAACTCTTACATTGAATTTGATCATTTTTTGGTCGTCAATTTCTATCGTTTGAAACGTATTTTTCATCTGTGCAATTCAAAAGGAAACGGTTCAGCTCCACTGATTTTTGCTATATTTGTTCGCTTTTATCGGAATAATGCATACGTTTCCTTAAGGTGCGGGGAAAGAAAAATTAGGATCGCTTCTTTGGAGAAAGGATGCTCGGCCACGCTTGACGACACATTACGGGCCGGAAAAGGGTTGGGTCCTGAGTGTGTTTGCTCAAGATTGGGTTGGATCACAATCAACGCAGAAGTGGCCACCGGCCAGTAATGGAACACAACATATTGCCTGCGGCGGTGGGATGACAAGCACGGAACATGAATGCTGAGATAATCGCCCAACGATCAATCAAGGAAACGGACGTGGGTGGAATTTTGAGTTCTCTGGGATGAACGTTTGTCCTTTTCATTACTGGGCACGATGGCCATCAATTTGCAAAATCAAATCAGCGCTGTGCTTTACTGAAATTCTAAGCGAAACATCATTTTTGCATTAGCAAACTTTGTCCGAAAACTCATCACACTGTGCTAGTGAAAGTTGTCCAACTTTCCCGTGTGGCCATTATGTGCCATGAAATTCGAGCCAGCTGTCACTCGACAAGACAAGCCACATCTTAATTAGTGTCGACCAACATATAGCCTAACATCTTCCAGTCCGACCGACTTGGGTGATGTCCTCGGTTAAATCTGTGCACGTACAATCTTACCCAAAAACACAGTAAAATTGAACCAAAGTAGTAAAATTAAAAATCAACTCTGGACAGAGGCGTCTTCAACGAGAGCTGACACACACAGTCTTAACTTAGTGGTCAAGAACACAACTATTTCACCAATACATCGACGAGTAATCATTTTTGCACACAGTGTTTCCAGTAAACCCCCCGAACCAGAGGATCCTTGCCAACAGGGTACTTATGGTGATGACTCGAGTAAGGCACACGAGAGTAATAATAATAACACACGATTGTACCTTGTGGGGTTGAGTGGTGATACATAATTCATCTTCCCACCCCCCCAACCCTCCCTCCCCCAGGAAAACTTCCAAGATTGAACATGCACGTGGGAGTTGTTCGGATGGATGTATTGTTCTCCTGGCAGGAAATGTGTGATAACGCGTGTGTGTGTGTATGTGTTAATATGTGTTGAACATAGAAATGCAATTTCGCATGTTGGGTTGTGTTCTGGGGATAATTTAACGCAAAGCAATTCCTGCAGCTTCTTCCCACCTCACTGAACGATCTTTCCGGGGGTTGGAGAGCGCACACTTGGAGTCGTAACGGTTTAAGGACTTCCTGTATAAATGTCAGCCGGGTCTATTTATTTGAGTGAAATATTGTTTCTGAGGCGAAAATTACTCACGGTTGCAATGATTTCAAGAAGCTACGAAAATGTTGCTAAACCCCTTTAATGAAAGTCAACATTAAATTGAAAAGCAAAGCTGCTTCCAACCTAACTATTCTCCTCAAACAATCCCCCAACAAAACCACCAAATTCTTGTCAAACTTTAGTCACGCCTCAATTTATCATTCCTCAATTTCTCCTCCAGTGGCCATCAGTCCGAAGCATTCCGAGAAGCACCAATTGGAATGACACCACCACAACATGGTGGCAAGTGTGCACCAAAATTCTTCAGCCGAACGCGCGGGGTGGTCGATTCCACGAAACGAATCGCTTCCTAGATTTATGTTCCACACGCCAAGCGCGAACCAACCCCGACGTTGACGTTTCCGCTAGCGTTTTATTTACCCTTCAGTGACAGTTTCCTCCACCGACATAGAAAAACGCCGAATTGGTGGCGCAGGGTGGTCTTCTGGTGTTTGCCGAGACGTCGACGAGGACTTGGGGAAGGTCACGTGCAGCACGTGAAGCGGGGACACGAAACGATGAACTGACTTTCAATGAAAAACGACACTTGTTTGAAAGTTTTTCCCAGTGTGCCGGTGGTGGTTTGAATTGGACCAGAGTAACGAACTGAAACGTTGAGTTGGTTCGAAAATAATTCTGAAAAATAATACTTTTACTGTGGTTAAATTGCACTGAGTTTATTCAACTTCGGGTGTTTAAAGATAATACACAACTAAATTGAACTAAATAAATTGTACCAATATTTCTGGTACTAACCGTATTTACGATTTTTCCGGTTGTTCAGAAGAATCAATTTAAATAAAAAAACAATGAATTCATCTATAAGGACACTGAACCTTTGCTTAGTAGCACCATACGAAACGATATTGATTTTTGAACATTTCAAAATTGAAATCCAATTTGTCTAATCTATCTAATCTAATCTAACACAAACGCAGCCAGTCCGATGAAAGCATGCTGGAAAGTCTTGTGATTAGATTACGCCCCAAGCACTTTTCTTGTCAATATTAATAATTGCAATACATCCGAGATCACCCGAAAATGTAATACAAAAATTAAAGCGGCCAGCCCTACTGCGTTGTGTTTACCGCAGAGAGGATTCTGTGAACGGTGTAACCGTACAGACGTTGGACCAGAACGTCATGGTACGGTACAGGGAAAAATTCCAAGAAAATGTTACAGGGAAATGTGCGAGATCGCCGAAGCGCACTGGAAGAAGCGGATAGCTTAAGCGCCACCTCGTTAGAGGACCACCCGCCTGATCTAAAGTTGCCCAGCTTGAGACTCTTCCTTAGGAAGGTCCAGTTTACTCGTGAGAAGAGGTTTGGAGAACGATTCAGCTTTTCCCGCAGTTTCCCTGCGTCCGACTTACCGAACTTCAGTATTATCCGAGCCCATAATGCCCGAATTGACCTAAAACCAACGTGCTCAACGAATGCTCCCAACATCAATACTCATTCATCATCGATAGTTACTGATCCCACCACCAGGTGTCGCAGAGTGACCGGTGCGCGGCAGACCGCTGAAGCGTAGCGCAAGCGCTCATAACTAAATTCTTTCCCAAGCATCAACCAAAGCAACTTGAGTCGGGTTAAATAGGGACTTTATTAAAGACGGCATTTAAAGATCGCAGATTAACATTTTTGAGTTCAGATTTATTCCCTAATAGTTACAATCCATCTTCTAATTACGACCACCCTATCCTACAGTGTGCGTGCTCTTAATTCTTCTCCGGAGATCTTCAACAATGGGGCGTTTTTGGGGGGGGCTAGCGGTGCGGGCTAGCGCGGGTTGTACATGCTTGCGAACTCTGTGGTTCAAAGGACGTCACATGTGCACACGGACAACTAACACAGAGTTTGTACTTACGAGCCCGTCGTCGTCGTCGTCGTTGTGCGCGTTCTTTCTCCTCTACTTCGCCCTTGCCGGCGCCGTAGACTGCTGCTCTGCGAGTTCTGCTACCTGCTACTGCTGCTGTTGTGCGATCACGATGGTTGTGTGGCGGATGATCGACTCACCTACCAGGCGTCGGGAACCGATCGATTTGCCACGTGGTCGGTCTTCAGGTCTGCCGACCTTCGGTCCGTGACAGCGTCACGGCGTGTTCGAGGCGTTCGCTACGGGCCACGTGGTTGTTGGGGGCCAGGCAGCTTCGAACGGTGATTCGTGAAGAATCCTCACGAGTCGACGAAGATCGCCGCGGCAACTAGGTTGCGGTGCGGCCAGGCGTTTACGTCGAAAAGGCCACAGGTGACTGGAGTGGCTCGGTCGAAGGTTGCGGTACGACCGGGGGTTTTTCTGCCACGATGTTGACGGCGTGGCGGCTGGCCACAGGGTTGTAGCTCGGCCAGCAATCCTGTCCGCGGACGAGGGAAGCCGCCGGAGACAAGTAAACTTGTGACCACGCTGCCTAAAGAGAACACGGACCGTCGAAACGATCGTTTTAGAGCACGCACTATTTCGCACATTGACTACATTACCTTTCTTCGCAGGTTCTCGCACAAAGGTCACAAAAGCTAGCTATCTATCGCACTACTTTTCTATCGGCCTAGCTTCTGAAAAGTTAACTTTAAATTAACACCCGAGATCGAACCTCGCGCAGATTACCTACGTTACAACTCCAGCAAATTCACTGCACTTCCGAATCGTTCCACGGGTTAGGAGAATGTGATCGAGTCACTAAAATTTCTCAGACTCGAGCCTGGGAAACTGATCGCCGAAGTTACGTACGAATCCACCGGATGCACGTAAACGTTGCGTTGGGCTTAGCCTATTCGGGAAATATCGCTCTCTAATAGTGTGTCCCGCTCCCACTCGGTACGCTGAAGGTACACGGCCTACACGCTCTCCTTTTCCAATTCTCACGAAGATAAACGAGTCAAACCCTTGGTTCAGAATCTGCACGTGCGGCCTCTTAAGATCGTAACTGAGTTCCAATCACGTGTCGGTTTGAGCAACCGCTCGTCAAAGCGCGCGCAGCGAACTCACGTCGTGGGGGTTGCCTAATCATCAGGGGTAAACGCGAGTGCTTGCACTCCGTCACTCACTGTGAAGCAGTGAGTGTCTTTACAAAGGGGCTATCTTCGAAATCGTATTTTAAATTCAATTAATAAGGTAATAATAATAAATGAAAATGTTATATAAATAGAGTTTGCGCAAAGCGCTAAATTTGTGATGTTTTTTAGAATCAAATAAACCAATTTAGTACAACGGTTACAACGGATCACATTCCACAGAATCTACAGGGGAGGAAGGATGCGTGGACATACCGTACCAAACGCTCCGGATCAGTTAGGTGTGGTGTGTTAGTGTTAATTTGTCAGATAATTATATTTTTACGGGGAAGTGGAATTGGGCAAAATGGGATTAAGGAATGGGAAAGTGAGGAAGGGGTAGGAGGGCTATTGAATTTATAGTATAATAATATAAAGGGAATATAATCATTTAGCAAATAATGATGGAAAGCTCTCACCAAGAATCAGAAAATCTTAAAATCTTCGAAAGGCACAGCCAGATTGTGTCCCAACTTGCAGCTCCTAAGTTCTTAGGAGCCGCCAATCCGGCCGCATCAAATCAGCCAAGTTTTCCTCGTCATTTGCGCGATTGAGGCTCTATCCCAGGTCAGCGACGTCTTCCCGGACTTGCAGCAACGCAACGCGAATCCCGGATATCTCCACCATCTCCACCTTGTCCACTGCCACTCACAAGTTCGTCTAGAACTAGCCGATAAGAATTTGACGGAAATCCTCAGAAGACGAAAAAACGCGGAGCGAAAAATCAAACAAACCGGACGCGACCATAGCTTACTGCGATCTCCAAAGATTTCCGAACTTGTTGTTGAACTCATTTACTATGCTTTCCCAATGTCCCTGAGAACTCTTGAACGCTGGAAAAAGCGCACGTTTTTCTGTTGTAGAACATCTCTTAACCCGTTAGAAATGTGCATGGTTTAATTAAGTTTTACTAGCGCACGTCATATTTGCATAGAGAACGTTATAAAATTCTGAACCGGGTTGGATAACGTCGTTAGAACCGTTTAACAACCAAGTTCAAACTGAAATCCAATTTGTTAACATAAACTTTTAGCATGCTTGCATTTGAAAATGAACTTTTCAAAAATCTGATTTGAGTAGGTGAAAAACATAATAAAAAAATAAATTAAGTATAAAATTGCATAAATAAATGTTTATACTGATTTGATTTCATTTGCTGTTATAACCAACAGGGCAACCACAAAGATGACCTACGCTAATTTCATCCACTTTATCCCTTTAAAA
This sequence comes from Culex quinquefasciatus, assembly GCF_015732765.1. Classification (NCBI taxonomy): domain Eukaryota; kingdom Metazoa; phylum Arthropoda; class Insecta; order Diptera; family Culicidae; genus Culex; species Culex quinquefasciatus. The sequence continues at coordinate 172,842,237 of NC_051862.1, read as the reverse complement.
ATTAAAGTTAAAAAAATAAAAAGCTGCATTTCTCTGGTGACATGGTGGACACGAATTTGATTTCCAATAAATGTGAATCGAAGATTTTTTGATGAAAATATACTTTGTAATGCATGTTTCTACTGTGAAATCGACTCAGGAACATGAATATGATAAAATTATCACTAGAAAATCTAAGGGATCCCCCGAGAAAGAAATTACAACCAAAATATTCAGAAAAAGTTTATATTTTATTTTAAGCTTTCTCAGTCTCAGATGGTAGTATCAGATTTTCTTTACAAGCTTCAGGTCGAATCAAATTGATATCTGGATGGAACATTTTTTTATTTGAGCATGAAATACCGTAAACCGGGGTGACCTTGAAAGGATTTCAATTTGTTTTTGGAATATCTTTCAACACGTAAGGTTTTCATCAAGATTATTATTTTGTAAAACATGTACTGGGGTAGGCCACACAAAGTCCATGCACTATTTTGGATAACATTTTTTTTTTCAATAGTGTTTAGAAAAATAGTTACGTTAAAAATTTCTTAGTTTAAATTCCGGGATAAATTTGATAGATATAGTTTTTCTTGTTAAAATAATATTTAAGATGCTCAAACTTTATTTGTGCGTTAAATGTATCATCACTAAAGTAGCTGATACAGTTTTTAAGAAAAAAAAATCAATTTAGTTTACTAAGTTAAAATGCTTTTTAACAAAATACATATGACACATCATCGGGACTGGCAACACCAGCCAGCAACAGTCAAGTGTTCGGAGCTCTTCAGACTTTTCGTTTTTTTCGCCGTAATTTACCGTGATTACTCGCGAGTTTGCTCCTCCAGCATGCCAAGGGCCAGCCGTGGCCGAGGCAGTTCGAGTGCGGCCTCGAAAAACCCGCGAAGTTCATCTACCGGCAGAGTGCAGAAAGGTAAACACAACAATGCCGCATCGACCGCCATCGCGCACGGGAGCGTGCCCGGTGACGTCACCGATCCTTCATTTTTACACGTGTCATACCGTCCACGTGAGTCCCCGGTACGGACGAGACAATCGACCCGGGCATCCGGAAGCACTTCCGGCCAGCAGCAGCAGCAGCAGCAGTCCACCAGCACTACGACGACAACCACTTCCAACGTTCCCACCAGCAACGAATTTGAGATGCTGAGTGGAGAAGAAAACAACACCGCCAGTGACAGCAGCAGTGCTAGCGACGACGATGACGATGATGAACTTGCGCGCAAGCAAGGAAAGCAGAAAAATGGTAACTCTCCGAAGGAACGACGACCACCTCCAATTTTTGTTTTGGATACGTTGGCTGACGATGTTGACGAGTTGCTTGAGGGACTCCAATATTGTCTCAAAATTAGCAAAACTTCTGTGCAAGTCATTACACACAAGAAGCTGCATTTCGACTTGGTGGTGAAGAAGTTGAAGTTGCGAAACTTCAAATTCTTCACATTTGATCCTGCAGAGAAGGTCCCAGTGAAGATCGTCCTTCAGGGATATCCGGACCGCCCGATCTCCGACCTGGAAGAACACCTGACGGGCGTCAAGGTTAAGCCTCGAGAGATAAAGGTGCTCTCAAAATCGTCTACGGTGACAGGTACGTACACCTTGTACCTCCTGTACTTCGATCGCGGGTCCGTCAAAATCCAGGACCTACGGCGGATCAAAGCACTGGACGGCTTCTTTGTGACGTGGCGATTCTACACGAAGAATCCGGCCGACGCAGCCCAATGCCACCGCTGTCAGAAATTCGGACACGGCTCAAGAAACTGCAATCTCCCACCCCGGTGTGTAAAGTGCGATGAGACCCACTTCACCGAAAGGTGCAGTCTTCCGCGGAAAGACCAACTGGGGGAAAACGCCCAGCAGCACAAAGCACGTGTCAAGTGCGCCAATTGTGGTGGAAACCACACGGCGAATTTCCGTGGCTGTGCCGCGCGGAAAAAGTACATCGAGGAGCAGGACAAGAAGAAGAAAGCGCCAGCGTCCCGCCAACCTCCGAAGACTTCGAGCTCGACCGCTGCAGCAGCTGGCGGCGGAGCGGCTCCATCGACCAACTTAGCGTTCCCTCCCGGTTGGGGAGGTTCGTACGCTAGAGTAGCCGCTACTGGGGCGGTTCTCCCCGGGACAAGCTGATGTTACCGGTGATGATCTCTTCACGCTTCCTGAGTTTTTCGCCCTTGCTGGAGAGATGCTCACGCGCTTTCGTGCCTGTCGAAACAAGGCAGAACAATTCCAAGCTCTCAGTGAGCTGATGATGAAGTACATCTACAACGGATAAGCTGCCTTGTGCAGCGAAGTTTTTCGACGTCAATAGACAAAACATACTGTGATTTAGTTTTAAGCTTTTCTATTTCTATCCTTTTCCTTAGCAAATCTAGAAGGTTTTTTTTAAATTTTTCCTTCTCATGCCAAATCCATTGTTAGAATATCCAATTACATCAAAATGAATTATAGTGTAAACCATAGTTGAAAGGAACTCCAAAACTCTATTAGGTTATAAGAAATACGGAATTGTAAATTGATTATTTACTGACAAAATAAATTGAATTGAATTGCATATGACACATTCCGCCGTGACGTTGCAACGCTATGACTTTTCTTTTTTCAGTATTTCGGCTGTAACTCAAAAATTACACAAAAAGGTACATATGTTATTACAGATTCGGAAAGTACATGAAATTTCCTAAAAGAAACAATGTTGAAACATTATTTTAAGCGAATATTCTATTTTTAAGAGGGGAATATGTAGCGTGACGTTGCAACGCGTGACTTTTTCTCAATCCTGACCCAATTCATGTTTCGCCATTAACTCTGCTCTGTTAAACGGCAAATTTGGAGTTCTTCTTTCATTTTAAGTGTAAAATTGGCCAACAAATCGAATGCAATCATTAGTTTTTCGAAAAAAATTAAACCTCGATTTTTGAAGACCGCATTTCGTGACGTTGCAACGCTCTGTTTTTGAATACAGGGTTTTTCGTTGCGTTGCAACGTCACGAAATTATAGTTTCAAAATAAATCATAGTTTTTGTTAGGCTGAACAACTGTAGGTTAAGATTTGATTATAAGACATTAATAGACAGTACAAGGACATGTGAATTGATTGGCCTGCCCATGTTAGACCCCCTCCACCTATTCTGCTTTCACAGTTGCAGTACGATTTACGAAGTTTTCAAAAGGGTTTTCAAAATATTTTTTTTGTATTATTCCATTATCACAAAGGAAACCCCCCCCCCCCCTCTCCCATCCTCTATCCATGTAACGGGACGTCCATGCATTACGTTACGGCGTAATATCAAGGGGGAGGGAGGAGGGTTCGAGGATTTATACAAAAAAAGTGTATCGGAAATATATTTCCAGGGGGTGGAGGGGGTCTAAAAATATAAATGTTTTGTTACGTAATGCAAGAACGCTCCCTTAATATTTTAATGGTTTTGGGCAACTTACAAAACACGTGGAAGTTTTAGAAGGGAGGTGAGGAGCTTCAAGTTTTCAGGAGGGCTTATTTTGAATTTATAAATAAAGTGCCCATATCGTTTGTTCATGGCCCCTAAGGGGTGATCTGCAAACAACGTAACTTATTTTGTTGACTTTTGTGCTTTTAAAATTAAATTTGAGGAAATAATATAACTGTTTAACTGCGCAACATAACATTTTTAATTGTGAACAACAAAACGTTGCATACAACTTATTTAAGTAAGGGTTCATCCAACAACAGAGTGACAAAAGTTTGTGAAAAAAACAATCGAATCACGTGATTTTTATTGTTTAATGAATCTCACTGTAATTTGACTTACATAAGGGTGTGGGATAAAAAAAAATCATTGCGTTGTATTAGAATGAACCCCTTACGTAAATCAGTTTATCATAAAGGGGCCATCCTGTAACCACGTGATTACTTTTTTGAATGTTTTAGAATTTTTCCCCCTTGTGAACATCGGTCTATTTTGATTTGTTCAACAAGTTTCATAAAATACTTTTTTTTCGAGTTGCATCAAACTTAAATGACGGAATTTGTGAATGACCCATGTACAATTCTTCTGTAAATATGCTCGGAAACATTATATAACAAATAAATAATATTTAGTACCCTTTTACCTTCAACAACCAACTACGCATACACCTTTTTTGCCATGTGACCAATATGATTTAAAATTTCGTGACGTTGCAACGCAAACTTAAACCTATGTAACTTTGGATCTAGACAACCAATTAAGTCGCTCTAGATTGCATTTGAAAGCTCTTTCCAAGTACAAAGAGCATCCGAAATATCAAAATGATTGAATGTTTAGTTTTTTGTTGACATAAACAAATGTCCCTTTTTCGTGACGTTGCAACGCAATAAAATGGTAAACTTACACTAGTTTGAAAAAAATACTTAACTTAAGATAAACTACAAACCCATGACATTTCCGTTTAGTACATCTAAAAACCTACAAAATGCAATCAAAAGAATATTTTTTGGATTTTATTTCGCTGAAAACCAGGAGTTTTCAGAAAAATGTTTTAAAACGATGATTTTATCACGAATTGATGCATAACCTAACCAACTTGTACAAAATGATATTCAAATGATCAATTAATGAAAACCATGATTTTTGTAGCTTCAAGTAGTCTAGAATCGAGGAAAAATATCCAAATAGCTCATACACGCTTTTCAAAATTTCATCCTTAGGTGTACATTGCCGAAGAATGTGTCATATAAATATAAGGTAAAATTGTTAAAAAGTCGGAATTTTGCCTGAAGTTTGCTAAAACTAGTTTAGGTAATAAAATTATCGATTTATTTTGCATTTTATACTTCGCTTCGCTTCGCTAGGAGACGGTGATTTTAGCGGATTGCAGACTGGATTTTATTTTGCTTTTTATACTGATCACAAGATTTCACATTTTGCATGAAATTTGTTCAACTAAAATTGCCTATGAATTTGGAGATTTTGTTAAACTGTGTTTCAAAACACCTATTATTTATTATTTACTAACTTATTTAACATTCTCCTAGTGGAAAATTGTCCAAAGAATCTGAAAATGCTTTCCGTTTTCCGTTTCAAATCATGACACTTTGAAAAGTTTAAAATAATGACCTTCATCAAAATTTTCTTAACTATTGTTAACGAACTATTTGAACTTTTCAAAATTTTATGAATAGTTCTTCTTGATGTACTTTTTAACCAAATATTTGTGTCGTAAAATTGGGATAAAAATATGAACAAATCTTTATTTCTATATTAACTTTACAAAACAACCTATCCGTCATGGGTTACCTATGCAGATAGGAACTTTTGAAAATTAAATCTAGATTTTTATGTTAGTCCGCGGGCTTTACTTTGGTCACCCCTATCTTAGATAAACAAAAAATATTTTTTTATCTTATTTTTTTAAATAAAACATTAAAAGAAATCTAGCCTTCATGATCATTTTTTATATATAATAAATTTGCAGACATTAAGGCTGATTGTCAAATGCTCTATTGAATTTATTTGAAAATACGTACTTAGACATTGTGTATTCAAGCTCAGTACATATTTTAAACATATAAATCATGAGAAAATTCTTACCGGTTTATTGTTTAAAAATAAATTAAAGTTCAATAATTTTTTTTTTCAACGATACTTTCTAAATATCAACACTTTAATTTTTTTGTAGAGAAATTGTCAATTATTTTCAAAATAAGTTATTTATTTTTGATTTTGTTTGTCAGTCAACAGCAAACTTAAATTTTTTTACATGCATGCTGCGTTTCAAGTAATAGATTGATGTCATAGTTGATTATTTGTTTTTAGAGTTATTTTTACAAGTAATTTAAAATACGTTATCATTATTGTTAAGTAATTATAGTGAAACTTTAGTTTTCCGGTTTTAAATAACAGTGGTTTTTATATTTTCATAGAAATTTGATATTCATGTATCTCAGAACTTTTTTGCTTTGAAAAAAAATGATCTGTTCCAAGACATACGCTATCGGGCCAAGAGATGGAGAAAAGAGTCAATTGAATATTTTTAAATTAGTTGACTACACGATTGCTTAATATTTTATGCATTATGACACTACAAACTTAGATAAGAGAGGATTAACAGATTATCATTTAATGATCAAAGTGAAATAACACAATAAAAGCGTTTTAAACACCATAAAAAAAATTCAAAATCAAAATAGCACCTGATAAACATCTTGAACCTAAAATTATTTTAAATGAAAATAAGTCAACGCAGTGCACGCTATTCAAAAATTAAATTTAAAGTATGTGAATGTTTTGGAAATTTACCTGCATTATAACAAATACTGAATAAATACTTTTAAAATTTCGTGTTTTTTAAACTTTGCAGAGTTATTTTTTCGAGTGTAACAATGTTCTACAAAGTTGTTGACCAGCCAATTACAAGAAAATGCTGTATAAACAAAGGGGGTTTGCTTGTAACCATCAAGTGTTATCGCGATTTTCGAAAAAAAAGTTTTGAAAAAGTTACTTTATGCGTTACACTTTGTTTCGTCGTCCGCTTCTGTCGCGGCTGACCATGAACGGCGACTAACTGTATCCCGAAATTTAGTGTGGATAATCACGCCGACCTTGAGGTATTTTTGTAGAGTACTTGCATAAAGGAAGCCCTAGTAACATTTTAGGTTTTAAGTACGCCATAAAAGCCAATTTAGGCCGTATGCGGGTTTTCAGAACCATGTTAAAACCTGTAAGTTGTTTTGATGTTACAAGGGAGGTCTCTAAAGTTCAGTAGTTGCAACTGTTATTCGTGAAAAAAAACATCCTGAATTTAAAAAGTTATCCTGGAAGCTAATTGATGGACGCATGTCACGACATTTTTTGTATATTGTTATATTTAAACAAAATACAACTTTTAAAACAAATAACAGATTGGGTATGTAGGGTAAATAAATGAAAATAGTATTAGTCAGTTATCGCTCGGACGTTGATACGACAACACACGTTTCTACGAGCACTCTTCAACACAATAGTCTTTTGTGTTCGGCACACGCCGTGTGTCCTTAACCTCAACTAAAGGAATTTACTGAAAAGCAAAGATGGACAAAACCCGTAAGAATACGCTGAAAATGGTTTTCGGAAACGCAGCGAAAGTTCCCGCCCACGTGGACGTGCTACGGTTCACAGCGAACGTTTTGAAGATTCCGGCCACGGATGTCCACTCGATCTACCGCGACGAGAATGATCGCTGTTTTTACGTAAAGTTCTTGGATGAGCCGACCTTCGTGGAATTTACCGGAAGAATAGAGGAGCAGTACCGTTTCGTGCATAGCGATGGCCAAGTGGCCGTGGTGAAACTGGAAGTGGCCAGCCGGCTGTTCAGGTACGTGAGGATTTTTAACTTGCCGCCAGAAATCGAAGAGAAAGACATTTCGGCCGTGCTGTCCCAATTTGGAACCATTCGGCAACATGTCCGGGAACGCTACCCAACGGAATACGGCTACACGGTATACAGTGGTGTGCGTGGCGTCCACATGGAGATCGCCAAGGAGATACAGCCTAACCTCTACATCGGTCACTTCAAAGCACGCTTGTACTATGAAGGTTTGAAGAATAGATGTTTCTATTGCAAACTGGAAGGACACATCAAGGTCAACTGCCCGAAGATAGCGAGCTTGAAGTCTTCGACACCAGCCGGATCGTTCAGTGCCATCGTCGCAGGGGCGATCGCAGCCAACGCAACTGATCTCACACTACCAACCGACATGACCACGCTGACACCACAAAACAAGCCACCAATACAACCGCGCGATCCCGATCGCGGAATTTCGCCGACGCCGGAAGAAGCAGACGACGACAACGAGATGGACGACGACGATGAAGATGAGCGAGAGGAGGAATCCGGCGCTGACGAATCGCCCGATCTCGGCGGCGACAAGCATCGTAAGCCCCGAAGTAGTTCACGCAACGTACTCGAGCAGTTGGAGAACCGTTCTCGCTCTCGCAGCCTGATCCGGCCTGAAGGTACTGGGGGAAACGGGGGGAAGAATGGGAAAGAGGGGAAGGGTGGAAAGGGGGGAAAGGGGGGGAAGGGAAGGGGTCGACCACGCAAGTAGATTAAGTGATGATGGAGAAGGAGGATAGTTCGTGCGAAAAAGGAGGAGAATGGTAGTTGGTATGATCTGCAACTGTGTAAGAGAAGACGAATGTATGTGTGTGTGTGTGTGGGTAAAAAAACGTTTAAAAAACAAAGAGGAGGTAAAGATGTTCAAAATATTGTGCGTACAATCCGGTTCCGATGATTTGCTTTCAATTTTATCAAACTTTTTCGAATTTCAATAGCCACTTATGCCACTAGTTCGTAATATTGCTACCGCTAATCTAAATGCTATCAATTCCGATGTGAAGAAATCACTACTTAAAGATTTTATATGGAACAACGACTTAGACATTATTTTTATTCAAGAACTATCATTTGAAAATTTTGCATTCCTGAATTCGCATACAGCAATTGTAAATATTAGCGCTAATAATAAGGGAACTGGAATTCTTTTACGAAATAACTTACAATATTCTGATATAATTTTAAATGAAAACGGAAGAATATCATCCGTTTGCGTTGACTCTATTAACTATATAAATATTTATGCACATAGTGGAAGCAACCAGAAAAAGGAAAGAGACACGTTATTTAATGAAGACATTTTGATTCATCTTGCGCATGGCAAGGAAAATGTCATAGTTGGTGATTTTAATTGTATACTTTTGGCTGAAGACATGAATGGAGTAGTTAAGAATTATTGCAAAGGACTGCAAAATTTAATCTCTGGACTAGAATTGAAAGACGTTGAACAAACCATATTGAAATCACGAGTTAACTTTACATTTATTAGAGGTACATCCAAATCACGCTTAGACAGATTTTATGCATCGAATGAATTTATTAATCAAATATCTTGTATTAAAACGTTACCATTAAGCTTTTCTGATCACCATGGCGTACTTGTTAAACTCAATTTAAAAGACAATGCTCCTAATATTTTTATAGGTCGTGGTTTCTGGAAACTAAATTCCTTTTTTCTCAATGACAATGATATTTTGACGCAATTCACGGCAATGTACAATGGACTAAGAAATCGGAATTCTTTTATAAACTTATGCTATTGGTGGAATGAAGTAATGAAAACAAAATCAAAAAGTTTCTTCAAAAAAATTAGCTTTGAAAGTAATCAACAAACAATTCGAGAGAAAAGCTTTTACTATCGTTGTCTCAATGAACTTTTTGAAAAGCAAAAAGAAGGAGAGAATGTTTGTTCTGAAATGAAAATTGTTAAATCAAAATTAATGGAAATAGAGCAAAATAAATTACAATTTTATCGCTATACTTTTCGAACTAGTAATTTAATTGAAAATGAGAAACTAAGTATTTATCAAATAACATCTAGAATAAAAAATTCAACGCCATCAAAGCTTATCAGTCTACGTATAAATAACAAAGTTACTTCAAAAACATCAGAACTAAAATCAATGATCTTTGACCATTTTAAGAACATTTTTTGTAAACGAGCTGAAAGTGGATCAGATAATGATGATATTTTGGAGCATATCACAAAGACGCTGAACGATGCCGAACGGGATGCCCTTTCCAAACCAATAGAATTACAAGAACTTAAAGATGCTATTTTCAATGCTTCTAATAATTCTTCACCAGGACCCGATGGATTAAACTATGATTTTTATAAGACTTTCTTTGATGTTTTAAATACAGACCTGTTGAACTTATTTAATGGTTATCTTGTAAATAACGAATACCCACCAGGACATTTCTCAGCCGGAATAATTTCACTCATCCCTAAAAAGGTGATCCTCATGACCTTAACAATAGGAGACCCATAAGCATGCTTAATACTGACTATAAAATCTTTACTAAAATTCTTTGGAATAGATTACAACCCATGATGAAGAAACTGATTGGCCCTGGACAGTCAGCTTGTATCTCAGAGACATCCTGTGTTAACGTTCTTAGAACATTGCGAAATGTATTGATCAAATCAAAACAGACCAAACATTTTAAAAATCTTTTACTTAGTATCGATCTGGAAAAAGCTTTTGACAGCGTGGATCATGAAGTTCTGTGGAAAATATTGAAAAAGTTTGGACTTCCTGATAGTTTTATTCGCTGCATTAGTCGTCTCTACCAAAATGCAACGTCTAAAGTTTTATTCAACGGTTTTTTTTACAGATTCTTTCAAAATTGAATGCTCAGTTCGGCAAGGATGCCCATTGAGTATGGCTCTTTTCTGTTTATACATTGAACCCTTGATTCGTATGCTTTTTTGAGTCGGTTAAAGGTTGTTTGATAGGCGATTGCTTTGTAAGAGTAATAGCTTACGCAGATGACATTAGCTTACTCATTAGAAACGATCATGAGTTTGATAAGGCCCTAGAACTGATTAACTACTTTAGCATTTATGCTAAAATCAAAATCAACACCGTTAAATCTCAGTTTCTGAGATTTAACAACTGTAGTTCAGGGCCACACCAGATAAAAGAAGTTGATAATTTGAAAATTCTAGGCATAATATTCCATCGTAATTTTGACACAACAATTTCAGAAAATTATAAAGACCTAATCAACAAACTTAAATATACAATTTCACTACATCATCGTCGTAAATTAAACCTTTTAAAAAGCATTTATTTTAAATACATACGTCCTTTCTAAACTATGGTACATCGCTCAAATTTTTCCGCCAAATAACAAACATATAGCTGAGATAAGAAGAATATGTTTTAAGTTTCTTTGGCAAGGTTACTTTATAGCGTTGCAAAGAATGAATTGTACCTTCCGATTTATAAAGGAGGTCTTGCATTGGAAGACGTAGAAGCAAAATGTAAAAGTTTATTTATTAAAAATATCTTATTTTTCAAAACGAATTCTGGTTCCTCGGTTGATGAGTTTATGATTGCGCAAAGTAACAACCGTGCTATAACGAGAAATGCGCGAGAATGGATTAATCTTGCTATTGAATTAAAACCTCGAACAGTGCTGAACACGAGTAAATTATTTTATAATTATTTTATTGATCAAATGAGTATCAAGCCACGTATGCAAACAGAAATGCAAAATCTTCAATGGGACTTAATTTTTGAAAATCTTGATAAAAATTTATATCATCTGATACAAAAACATACCTTTTCTCACTTTTAAATGAACTTATTCCAACCAGAAGTAAAATGTTTCGTCATGGAATAGCTGGAATAGATTCTCCAAACTGTATATTATGTGGTAATCTTGACACAATAACTCATCGAATTAAATCATGCGATAAATCTACTGTGATTTGGAACTGGATAAAAAACCTTGTAATCGTTCGGATTAGAATAAACACCAGGGATCCTGAAGAATTGATAGCATTACAGTTTAATTCAAAAAGCTACAAAAAGAATGCGGGTCTGTGGCTGGTCTGTGAAGCAATTAGATTTAATCTAATGAATTACGGATTAGATGGCATGGGCTGCCTAGAGAAATTCAAAAAAGAAATACGCGACGCTCGATGGAATAACAAAGCAGTTTTTGCAAAGTACTTTAAAAATGTTTTGAACATCTTTTAAAATTTGAACAAACCCCACACATAAAGACGATTATAAACATCGAAAAAGCACAGGATCCCGAAACTAGAAAAAACAAATTGTAAACTATCGGAACTATGTTAAATAAAACCTCTTTAAATCGAAAAAAAAAAAAAAAAAAAAAAAAAAAAAAAAGTAAATTACATTTGATTTCAGATATCAACGAGTTTCCCTCCCCCAACAATACCGGATAAAACTTTGCAAAAATGATTCCGAAACACAGCAAATCGCCCGAAGATAAGCGAAACGCAAAATTTGCTTTTCCACCAAAGTAAAACTTTTTATTTTGTCGTGGCCCAGTTGACATCGCGATATGACAGGGACAAAAAGAAGAAGAGAGCGAAAATTCGCCGCAACATTTTCCATCCAGTGACAGTAAGCATAAGTACTGCTGGGAGGTTTAAAGAAGGGCGGTGGGACCGTCTGTGGGGGGCCACATGGTACCACGGTTCGTGACCAGAAAATGTCAGATTTGCTTGGCTGCCGTGTTTGCGTTGCTAGCAGCAGCGTTGGGTGCTAATTAATTTTCGTCGTGCTCGTCTACTTCGAACCGGGCCTGGGCCTGGGCGCGCTGGGCTTTCCGTGATAAGGGTTGAAAAGTTTGGCCAGGGAATGTTTCTTGTCACTTTGGGGGGGAAAAAAGAAAGGTAACTTTTGGGAACACGTGCGGAATAATTTGAATTATTTATGCAAGTCTCTTTTGGAGCGGGTTGAACATTTTGAAAGCAAGCTTGTGATGAGAATGACTTAAATTTTGGCAGTTTAAATAGAAGGAGTTAACAATTGTGACATTTTGCTTTGAGGAATGATAGCGATTTTGGGAAAACTTGGCAAGCCTTCCCTGAAAATCAACAATGCTTATAAATAGCAATCCTCCTAAAAATTGCTTCCATTCAATCAAAACAGCCAGCCAAAAAAGAAGGATGTTTTCATGTGTTGTTTTTGTTTTCCCAGGAAAACACCCCCAGAAAACTTTTATAATAAACAAAGTTTTCACCCGGTCCAGTTTCGGACTCGCCCACTGGACCAAGTTTCGGCAGAAAATTTGTCGTTTGCTTTTGAATGTCTCAATACAGCGCCCCCTCTCCCTAGTTGGCTCTCAGCTTTGAGTAGGTGAAAATTGTAGAACGTCCGGAAATAAAGGGGTGGTGCTGCCACGTGGCCAAAACTTTATCAGCTCGAAACACCAACACACACGGAACCAAACACCAAAAAAAAAACATAATTAAAAGCAAAACTTTTCCGTTGGGAAGCGAACTCTGAGGGCACCTGCTGCAGCACCTGCAATTTGTATTGGAGATGCTGTGGTCGATTGGAACTATTTTGAAGAGGGTGGAGGGAGGCAGCTTGGGAAACTATTTCTGGGGGTTTTCCTCCGGAGGAATGCAGACCTCACCCTACCCGGACGGTGTTGGACGGTAATTATCAGCCTAAGTGGTGAAGTTTTTCGTAAGTTGTTGGCTAACGATGTTTGGTGCGCACAGTGCGAACTAATGGATCACTAGTTGGATTAAAGTAAGCTTAAGAGCTTGAAAAAGTTGGACAAATTCTGGGAAGGCAATTCAGGGACGCTTGAGATAGGTTACAAAAGTTTTCCGGTAATAATTTATAAATGGCTTCAATATGGCTGTGCATTCTTGGAAATTTCATCAAATAATCCGACACAATCTTAATCCTTTTTGACTCTCTTTTACTGGGTCGAACTTTTTTATGTCATAGGTATTATCGAGCTTCACAAGCCACCACAAATAATTTTGAACGGCAAACTCTTTCGCACAGCTTGGATAAACGCTAATGAAGTTAAAATTAATCGCAAAAATGACTGTTAAACAATTACATACACTGAAAAAGTTACTTTCTCGATAAGATAGAAACGCCGTTTGAATTAGAAGAGACAGAATTGATAGCATATCATTTGAGTGTGTGATACTTTACGAGAAAAAAATATTTTTGGTAAAAGAGATTCATTGTCGCAATTTAATAACTTTTTCAACACAAATACAATACAGATTTGTGCATACAAAGCTTTCTGTTTAGACTTTAAAGTTATAAAAACTCCCAAAAACTTTAACACTCTAATCAACAACTTTAATGCAAAAAAAAAAATGCCAGAAAAAAAAAAAATTTCATTTTTATTTAAGTTTTCATAAATTTTTTTTTTTGGTTTGAATTATTATTTGTATGAAAAAATATAATTTTATGTTTTTTGTCAATTTATTTTTTAATGGTTATTTTAATGTTGTTGTATAATATTTTAATTTGTTTAAAATTTAAAACAAAGTGGATTGCTTTGCTTTTTTTGGTTTTCATCTTTTGAATTTTAATATTTATTCAAAAATTATGGTTGAAAACCATATTCGAAGATTTTTTTATAAGTTCATATTTTTACACGAAAGAAATAATTTAAAAAAGTTTTATTTTAGTTTCATTTCTATTTCATAATTTTGGACAACGGGATCTTTGTTTGATTTACAGTTCAATTTATGCTGTATTAAATCACTTTATTTTTTTTTATATATTTTTTTTTAAATTTAGATTAAATTTCAAATTTATCATTTTTTTTAGTATAATTCAATGAAATATCAATTAAATTTAGGAAAAGATTTAACATAAGGGAGCAACTCTCTACGAAATCGGCCGATTTCGACCATTTTTATTTTTTATATTTTTTGATTTGACTCAAACTTTGTGGGGGCCTTCCCTATGACCAAATATGCTATTTTGTGTCATTGGTTCACCCATCAAAGTCTCCATACAATTTTGGCAGCTGTCCATACAAAAATGGTATGTAAATATTCAAACAGCTGTAACTTTTGAATTTTCTGATCAATTTGGTGTCTTCGGCAAAGTTGTAGGTATTGTTGAGGACTATTGAGAAAAAAATAGGTACACGGAAAAAAATTTGAGGATTTTTTTATCAACTTTTTTTTCACTAAAACTCAATTTCCCAAAATACGTATTTTTTGATTTTCGAGATTTTTTGATATGTTTTAGGGAACAAAAATCCGCAAATTTTGAGCCATAGAGAAACATGGTCAAAAAATCTGCCGCCGAGTTATGAATTTTTGAAAAAACAGAGATTTTTGGAAAAAAATCGAAGTTTCATGCAAAAACAAGTTTGACATTATTTTTTAATGCAAAATTGAATTTACAATCGAAAAGTACTTTACATATTTTTTGATAAAGGGCTCCGTTTTCTAGATATAGCCACCGAAAGTTTGATTTTAGCGAAATATTTGCAGTTTTTCAATTTTTAAAAATAGTGACCATGAGTGACCATTTCTAAAAATATTTTTTTTTGAAAAGTTCAGAAAATTTGCTATAAAATTGTCTAAGAGACATTGAAGATTGGACCTTTGGTTGCTGAGATACAGCGGCTTAAAGAAAAAGAAACATGAAAATTGAAGTTTTTTTCGATTGCAAATTCAATTTTGCATTAAAAAATAATGTCAAACTTGTTTTTGCATGAAACTTCGATTTTTTCCAAAAATCACTATTTTTTCAAAAATTCATAACTCGGCGGCAGATTTTTTGACCATGTTTCTCTATGGCTCAAAAGTTGCGGATTTTTGTCCCTAAAACATATCAAAAATCTCGAAAATCAAAAATACGTATTTTGGGAAATTGAGTTTTAGTAAAAAAAGCTGATAAAAAACTTTTTTCCGTGTACCTATTTTTTCTCAAAAGTCCTCAACAATACCTACAACTTTGCCGAAGACACCAAATTGATCAAAAATTCACTCAAAAGTTACAGCTGTTTGAATATTTACATACCATTTTTGTATGGACAGCTGCCAAAATTGTATGGAGACTTGTATGGGTGAACCAATGACACAAAATAGCATATTTGGGTATAGGGAAGGCCCCCACAAAGTTTGAGCCAAATCAAAAAATACAAATAAAATCCATTTCCGGTTTTGGTAGAGAATTGCTCAAGGACAAAATAAAAATATTGATACTTCAATAAAATATTTTTCAATTCCATTTTATTTTTATACACACGCAGAAAACTATTTTAAAGAATCAGCCTGTACGAGGTTTGATTCAACAAAATGTTTGTTGAATATAATCAACGCAGATTTTGCGTTGAAACAAACCTTGATTTTCTCAATTCCACAAAAATCTTTTGTTGTTTTGAAAAAGTTGCTTTGACGTTTAGCGTTGATTCAACAAAAATCTTGATTTTCAAATTAACAAAACGTTTTGTTGATTCAAATATGCCTTATTTTTCTGCGTGCATTTGTTTTATAAATAAATAGTGTTTTTTCTTCAATTTAAACATGTTCTTTAATTTTGCATATTAATTTGTATACATTGGTAAGATAAGTCAGAGGACAAAAATATATTTCTGAAAAAAACATCTGAACATGAGTGGAAAATTTCAACTCAAAACAATTTCAAATGCAGTTCCAACGTTGATGTCATTTTAGAAGGTTGAATATTACCTCTTTTATTATGTAAATTTACTTCAATTTAGACTGAAAAAGTGACATTACAACAGCAAAGTGATTTAATTGCCAACGATAACTTATATTAAATATACTTCTAAAATTGACTAAAACAAACCAGAGTTTTTGAATTGATAATATTGCTAGTTTCGGAAATTAGATACTAAAGAAAATCATAAAATACCGTGTTTTTTGAAAGTACTCAAATGTTTATGATTGTAATATGGCTATCAAACGATTCGAAATTTTACATTCTCATTTTCACTGTTTTAAAGTTTTATGAATAAAATACTTAAATTTTCACAAATTACTGCATTTTCTCGAAAATACTCAAAATTTTGAAATTCGCAATATGGGTATCAATTATAAAACATTATTAAGCTTTAGTTTCATTGTTTCCAGTGTGTGAAGTCATTATTATGTAGAAAATATGTACTCCTGGAGAGAATCAAAGTTTGTTTACATCCGTAAGAAAAAGGTGTTCCAAATTTGTGGATTTCAAGGGTCAAAGTTTTTCTTCAAAAACTTGATATAAAAGTTAAAATTTGCGTTGTTCGATACAGCATTCGAAAGATTGCAAGAAAAGCTTTCAAATGAAGGTAAAAGCGAATCATTAAGTTCAATTATCGATTTTCTATGATTTTTGGAACATTGGCCGATCTGTAAACTGTTCCGAATATGAGGGATGGCTGTAAAACACATGCGAAATTTCGAATTGTTTGGTGTTGCGAATCATAAATAATAAATAATAAATAATCATTTTGTAAAAACTTGAGTATTTCATTCAAACACTCTAAAACAGTGAAAATACATGCATAATTTCGAATCGTTTGAACCCACATTGCGAATTTTAAACATTTGATTATTTTCGAGAAAGTATAGTATTTTGTGAAGCCGGGACCGTGGTGTAGGGGTAAGCGTGATTGCCTCTCACCCAGTCGGCCTGGGTTCGATCCCAGACGGTCCCGGTGGCATTTTTCGAGACGAGATTTGTCTGATCACGCCTTCCGTCGGACGGGAAGTAAATGTTGGCCCCGGACTAACCTAAAAAGGTTAGGTCGTTAGCTCAGTCCAGGTGTAGGAGTCGTCTCCCTGGGTCCTGCCTCGGTGGAGTCGCTGGCAGGCAGTTGGACTCACAATCCAAAGGTCGTCAGTTCGAATCCCGGGGTGGATGGAAGTTTAGGTGTAAAAAGAGGTTTGCAATTGCCTCAACAATCAAGCCTTCGAACACTTAGTTTCGAGTAGGAATCTCGTAATCGAGAACGCCATGGCAAAGCTGTAGAGCGAATAATTTGATTTTGATTTTTGATAGTATTTTGTAAAAATTTGTAATTTGTTATTTGTTGTTTTATTGGGTACGATAACTTGTAAGTTAAACTATGTATCAAGTCAAGGAGGGAACTAGCCGGAAATTTACATTTGATCCAAAATAATCTAACAAATCTCAAAACTTAATCTAACTGAATTCTTTGTTTGAATGTGTCGCTTTAGGGCACTTTTAAATTCAAAAAAAGAAGGTGTGTGCTTAATGTCCACGGGGAGGTTCCACTGGGAGGTTTGAGTATTTCAATCATAAAACTCTAAAACATTTATAATACATGCAAAATTATGAATCGTTTTTAACCCATATTGCGAATTATAAAAAAATACTTTCAAAAATGTGGTTTTTTTGTATTTTTATTTAGTATTTTTACTTTTGATATATCAGTAAGGCCGTCGCAAATAATTTTCAAAAATTATGTCGTTCCCCCCTCCAAAATTGTTCGGAAAAATCAGGGGCCAAAAAAATATTTTTCCAAAAAACTTCAAACTTTTCATGAAAACAGAAGTCTAGTCAACTGAAAACAATCTGAATTCATTTTTCTGCATTGATAATCATATTTAGCATGTTTTGGCTTGTTTACAAATGTTTTGAATTTTTATGAAATTTCAATGTACAGCACCGCAAAAAAAATATTTTTCACAAAAAAATTAAATTTTCGTCAATACTTAGATATTTTGGAAACCAATGATGACAAAGCAACTGGACAGGTGAATAATGCATTTTAAAACACTTTTTTCATTAAAATTTTGAAACTAAGGTTCGTAATTTCAATTTTTATACTTCTTTTAATTTTTTTGCCGACTTTGGTCAGAGTCGAGGAACATAAACTTCAAAAAATATTTGCAACGGCCTAATATATTATAAATATAAAAAAGTCATATTAATTATAAGTTATCGTCCATTATTGTCGATAACATTATCGCCGATAGAATTATCGGAATACACAGAAAAAAATCAATTCTCGTAATCGTGAATTAAGTTTACGAATGTGAGAACCGAAGGAATTTATTCATGAGTATGGTTAAGGCTACCAACTGTACGGATTTTTTCCTTACCATACGGATTTTCGAACATCTTCGCGGATTTTTAACAGGCCGGAATTTTTGTAGGGAATTTTACGCATAATACGGATTTGTAAGGAATTTTAACAACTTTTTAATCATTGAATTGCTTTTTTTATGTGGTCGAAGCTTTTGTCAACTAGAAATTTTTATTTTTCTGTGAGTTTGATTTAAAAAGGGACAGTTTTCCGGGGTTTCCTCAATTCAAACTTGATTATCAATAATTCTAGAGTTTTTGAACTATTGTCTTTAATGTGTTGATAGGACTTTTTTTAAAAAAAAAACTCTAGAATTTTTATTTGAGAAATTCTTTACTAAATTTATTTATCCCTTTCCAAAGGCATTCTAAAACTTGTGAAAACATTAGAACATTTGAATTAACAAATCTAGAGTTTTTTTAAAGGTCTTATAAACTGTTGTGTTTCACATGTTATAGGACCTTTTCAATAAAAAAAAAAACTCTGAAAAAGTGTTCGTTAAAACACCAAGAACGATATTATTCGTAAAAGCAAACTTGACATTTCGTAAACTTTTAAACGTTTAACAAAAACAATTGAAAAACGTAATGATTTGATTCAAATCACGGTTTATTTTATGAATACTTTTAAACGTGCAAGTCATAAGCACTCTGATAGCATTTTGTGAATTTGTTAGCTGTAAAAACGACACAGTTTTATATTTTTAATTCTCAAAGTTATTAAATTTAATTTATCTAAATAATTCATTGACAGTTTTTGTTATACCATGGTGTCATATCGGCAAAGTGTACGGATTTTTGCTCAGCAAGAGTTGGTAGCCTTAAGTATGGTGCATTTGCACCATAAACGTGAATATATGCCTTCGCGGTTCTTGCATTCGTGATTTTAATTTACGATTTTGAGAATTGTTTTTCTTTCAGTTTACGATAACGATAGCGATAGATTATCGTTATCGTCCTGATGATAACGTTTTCGTTATCGAAACACGATAATTTTATCGTTAACAACCTTGAAAATAACACATTTTCAGAGGTATAACACTTGTTTCCTGATGTTTTTCCTGATGTAATATTACCATGATTTTATACTGTGTTTCGCTATCTTCTCTGTTTTTAATTTTCTGCATTCACAAATCATATAAAAATACGAATGATGCAAAGTTATACCATTAAAAGTCAAAAGATGGTAGATAATTTCGATCAATTTGAAACCATTCTCTCAACATCAACAGCTCATTATCACCTCCAATTACAGGACGGACAATCGAACCAGCAAGCAATAACCTGTCAAGCTGAGTTGATTTTCCAATTTTCCGCCCGCCCCTCACAAAGAGGCCAGCCAAAATCCCGAATTGATGTCAATTTTCCTCGGGACAGGAAGCCAACGCCAAAATAGCTGTCATTTCACTCCTGCCTGCCACGTGTGACCACCGTGTTTTTTGCGCACCTTCCTGGAAGCTAAGCCGATTGAATGTGACAGTGATGATGGTCGTGTCATGATTGTTGCCCTCCCCCCTAGTACAGACTCCGGGATGGACCTGGGTGGAAGTGGATTTCCACTTCGGCAAAATGAGCCAACTCACACATTAAGTGCTCAACGGGAGGGGTTTCCCTCCACATTGAGGAAACTGTGGAAAGGTGAATAAAAAGAAAGAGAGAAAAAACGGAGCAAAAGAAAAGCCGGGTACCATTTGTAGTGTCACTTGGCTTCATTTTTATCCCCGAGTGCCATTATCTTGGCACTGGGTTCTATCGTGCGCTGGAGAAGCCTCGTTTTCTCTCTCGGTCCCAGGAGTTTCCACTTCGGAAAATTGCCCAACAAGGAAAAACAGACCCGCACAACGACGGGGCGGAAAATGGGAACCTCGCTCCTTGACAATAACAACCGGTAGAGAGAAAAAGCATCTGTTGGGTGTATGTTAAGTTGAATGGTTAGGCGAAGCTTACGGGAAGGAAAAGGTGTGGTTTTTTTATCTTTTATTTTTAAGTACTGCTGGTTGTGGAAAAACAAGACAATGCTAAAAGGTAAAGTACGTCTTACAAGCTTTTGCTAGGGAAGTCTGCATTGTTGCGCACGTGGATTTGCACAAGTTGTGAACCTTTCCTTTGTTAAGAAAGAACCTCGTTTGAAACGGTTAATTCGTTGCATACTAAATAAAAAAGGCTCTTCACAATTTTAGTGGAAATAGAAATCTTATGAACTAAAAACGGAATTGTTTTTGTCATTGCAAAAGGTGTATCACTTTTTGAACCATAGTTACCCCCAAGGATGGTATTAGGATCTGAATCGACCATCTGCATCTATGTAGTTCCAACAATTTGTAATGTTAAATAAAGTAAAATGTTCCCAATAATAAATACGAGAAAAACATCATGGTGACATTACACATAGCAATGTTGACAGATTTTGAGTAAAAAACCCGATTAAATCCTTCTTACAAAAGAAAGATAACGGAAGTTAATTTGTTTTTTCAAAGAAATAGCAAAATAAAGAATGGTCCATTCATGAATCAATTCAAAAATCAACCTGATTTTTTCATAAAACTAAAAGCGCTGTTTTTGCCCAATTCTCCATAGCCGGATGTAAGCTGTGCTCGCACACAAGCATTTTCGATTTTCAAAATCAGAACAACTTATTTTTTAGTCAGAGAATTAGCTCACAATTTGCCGTGTTCGTAATGTTTTCTGTCTATCGACAAATTGTTCGTATTCTCTGAGTTTTTTTCACCTTTCAAAATATCGAATTAACGAGAAAATAAAATAATTCCGTCTTGCTTCAGAGCAACAAAGCGATTACAAAATGACTTGCAGAAAGTGTTTCCACACCCGAGATTTTGCCGTGTTTTAAATGATGTAACGGTAAAGCCGCTTAAAAGTTCTTGAAAGCTTTAAACCGCCTACTGGAATTCACTGAACTGATATTCAGGCGTTAGGCAAAATTGCGAGCTTTTTATAAGCAAGCCAGAAAATTAAGAAGGATGCATTTAGGCGTTTTTGGGATACTGCGACTGAGCGCTCGGTGAGACTTCACTACGACAAACGCAAACGTACCGAGTGAACCACCATGGCTCATACGCTGGTGTCATGCCAGACATGAAACCGAGTCGACGAGAAGACGCGTGTCTTGGTACGCTGGTACGATGAACCAAAATACTAGCACACAAATGGGCTCGTGCCGAAGCTAGAAAACCAAACCCGCGATGTGCGTTGTCACTGACACATGGGAAGCTTGGACGCTCACCAGAAATTCGTTCGCTCAGAAATCGATCAGAGAATGAGCAAGAAAAAAAAGAAAGGCAAAAGAATGAGGCTTCAGAACGGATAGCTGCTTGCGTCGTTTTGCGTTCACTGAAGCTTAGCATATGAATGAATATTTCTCGAGAAATGATTGGATTACGAAGCTTGATTTGGAGTCGGAACCAAAAGCAAATTTTATACCTTTTTTTAGTAAAAAAGGCAAAAATGGAAATTTTCTAAAATCTGAACGGTAAATCCGAATGAGGTCAGATTTGCTTCAGAACCTTGATTATGGTCTGGATTATGATATGGAGAAAAAAAATAGAAAAAATGCCTAAGGAACAGTTTTGTAATTTGGTGAATAATTGGCTTTTACCTTTTTTATGGTTTTTTCCTTCACATTAAATTAGTCCAACAATTGTAAATCAAGAACCACATTACCGATATGGATGAAAATTTGGGTGGATGTAGGGTCCGAAAAATGTAACTTTTCGGATAAATGAGCGATTTCAATATTTCAATTTTCGACCGAATTTTTATTTGAAAACCACCTGATCAGTTGAAAACATACTCTGAGCCCATAAAAAAATGGATAAATTGAAATTTGGTATGAATCTGGTTCAGGTTAAGCACATCCCCTTTCAAATGCGCCCAAGAGAGCTTAAATTCATAATGTGGGCTTTGAGTAACCCCCTATTTCAAAATTGAGCACTTTTTTACAAAAAACCCGGACGTCACGCGTGCTCTCCGGTAAATTGATCTCCAAAATTCGGATATTAGAGATAGACCAATTCTTTCATTGTCCATCGATCGGGCGTCAAAAATCGCTTGTCCATGATTTTTTGCAGATTTTTCCAATGAATATTTCTCGAGAAATGATGGGATCACGAAGCTAGATTTGGAGTCGGAGCCAAAAGCAAACCTTATACCTTTCTTTGGTAAGAAAGGCAAAATATTTTATTTTACATCAGGATCTGATGAATTTATTGTAAGTTTCCGTAGAGAATTACTTTTTTCCCAATAATTTAGGTTGAATCACCATATAAGAGGTAATCAAATCCATCTAATTTGCAGCCTTCTAAATTCAACCGTTATGAATTTGTTACACAATATTTAAGTTTTTGATAAATTTATACTCCAAACTATATTGATTTCTTTACTATTTTTGCATAACAATTTGCCAATAAATTGCACTCATTTGGATCAAATTTGACCTTGTTCAAAACAAGTAAAAAGGTGTTCAAAAATATAGAATAAGCGACGATTTTTGTAAAACGGAACGGCTAAACCAATTTAAGTAAGAAAACTGTAGAGCCATTTTTTTTTTGTTAACAATAGTGAACCAATCTCTTGACTCAACCAATCAAGATGCTTCTTCTCCCCTCATTTTCTTGCATTTTTTAGCCCTTCAAGATGCATTTTTAATTTTGATATTTAATTATTTTTTCCCAATTTACAGCCTTTAAAAACGTGTTTGAACCAAAAAATAATGTGTCCCGATTTGTATTCTTCTTTCCGATGCATTTTATAGATCTAAAGATGATTGAAAATAGATTTATTCGATTGTAATATTAAAATTGCACTTCTTTTGTGTTGTTCATTACATTACAACCAAAATGACACAAGAACAGTAAATCCACAAAACACTTTCGACCCATGCTGATAAATTTCATCTTCACTTTAGGCCATCATATCATTGCGCAAATCATAAAACGAACATTGTTACGATCTGTGTATAGTCATAACTCAGCAGAATATTTGATTAGCCCAAATATCAGAGATTTCCCCCTTAGGCCACCATCAAAACCAAGGTTGCCATAACCTAGAAAATTACCCCTCACAAATGTTTATGCCGAAACGGGGGGACCGGAAGCAATATTTTAACAAATAAAAAATGATATAAAAACTGTAAAACTGCCGTGAATAGATGCCTAGATGTTATGGCAGCTTCCTGGCGAGACCACCCACCCTAAATCGCCCCTCAAGGACTTCCTCGATTCACACCAAAACAACAACAACAACGAAAACGGTGATAAACGACGACAACGACCGCACGTATGGCGTGTGCGTGTGTGTATGGGTTGGTGCCACTTTGCTGCCATTTGTATTATATAATAGGTGTGACAAAAGAAGACTCACGACAATTTTACCAAAAGAAGAGAATGGAGGAAAGTATAAAAAGGAGGGAGCTGCAAATAATGCCACCAGCATTAGTTTAATTCGAGAAAGTTTTTTTTTTCATCCGAGATTCATAGGAGAAAAAGCATTCAGCCCGAGCAGGGGTAAATAACACGGGGATACCAAATTTTGGTATTACTTGGGCAAATAACAGCGACCAAAATGTGCCCTTGGTTGCCCAGTAATAGATGGTAAAATACCATGAAATCATACCAAAAGCTTGTATGTGGAAGGGCACAACAATACCAAACCATGTTATTCCAAGGGTAAAATAATACCTCAAAATAAAACCATTTCAATACCAAGTTGAGGTCTTCTGGATTTTTGAACATTGCTTGAATACCAAAACTTGGTATTGCCATGGTTTTATTTTTAGGTATTCCCGCGCCCTTGGAAAATCATATTTTGGTATTTCTGTGGTCTTTCACATACATGATTTTGGTATGATTTCATGGTATTTTACCATCTATTACTGGGCAACCAAGAGCACATTATGGTCGCTGGTATTTGAACAAGTAATACCAAAATTTGGTATTTTCATACCATTTTTAGTGCAGCAGTTGCAGTTAGTGAAAAAACGGAAATTATTCATATGCAACAGCAAAAATCTACTCACCTGATGATTCCATGTTGTTATTAGTGATATTCTTCACCACACCGAATGCATTTGTCATTGATGAACGGCCTGTGCTTGAAGTTCTTGAAGCTTCTGAAAAATAACAAGATTGAAAAATAAGTATTATTAAAATGAAACTGAATTGAAATTCACCAAAATTCATTAATCTGTCGATTGACTCGTTTTTCAAAGTATTTGGTTATCCTGACTTAGAGATATTTCAACGTTTTTGAAAAAAATATTAGTGGGTATATCACACTAATTTTTAAAATCAGCTTTAACATTTTTGGGTTTCAAGTCATTTTAGCGCAAAATTAATTAACTCGTAAAATTTTTTTAACAAATTTCCCATAGTTTCAGAGAAAATTGATGAAACCTTTCAATATCCAAATAATACCAAAATGTGCCATCCTGACTTAGACAATTTTCCACAATTTCAAGTCATTTCTGTAGAGGGTATATCAAAAATGTTTAAAATCAAGTTTGAAATTTCCGGTTTTCAATGAAAGCATTCGCTTTGAGACATCATTTTAGCGCAAAATTAATTATTTTGTCAAAATTGGTTAAAATTTTCCCATAGTTTCAGAGGAATTTGATAAAACACTTAAATATCAAAATAATACCAAAATGTGCCATCCTGACTTAGACAATTTTCCACAATTTCAAGTCATTTCTATAGGGGGTATATCAAAAATGTTTAAAATAAAGTTTGAAATTTCCGGTTTTGAATGAAAGCATTCGCTTTGAGACATCATTTTAGCGCAAAATTAATTATTTTGTCAAAATTGGTCAAAATTTTCCCATAGTTTCAGAGGAATTTGATGAAACACTTTAATACCAAAATAATACCAAAATGTGCCATCCTGACTAAGAAAATTTTCCACAATTTCAAGTCATTTCTATAGGGGGTATATCAAAAATGTTTAAAATCAAGTTTGAAATTTCCGGTTTTGATCGAAAGCATTCGCTTTGAGACATCGTTATAGCGCAAAATTAATAATTTTGTCAAAATTGGTCAAAATTTTTCCATAGTTGCAGAGGAATTTGATAAAATACTGTAATACCAAAAGAATACCAAAATGTGGTGTTCGATCATTGACAAATTCTGCAATTTTGCAATATCAAAACAATACCTTAAATTGGTATGATACCACATTTTGCTCTTGCATAATCCTTAAGACAAATTTTAAAGGGTCCAGGAATACCAAAATTTGGTATTGATACCAGAGAAAGGTATTATTACGCATTTCCCTTGTTATTTACCCATGCTCGGGAGCAGAGTAAGTTGCATTCGAAGAGATGGTATGTCTAAGGTACACTGGTGAGTCAACTGAATTGTCAAAATTTAAATTTGTACCAATTTTCTGATACTTTAAACTAAAACTTAAACCTATAGTTGTTTTCACCTGAACGTTATTATTTTTCTAAAAATCTAAAATTGTTAAATTCATTGGAACATAATTTGTTTCAAGTTGTTAATTGTTCACTGGAAATTCTTCTGAAATCATCTGATATGGTTTCCATCAATTATAATAAATATTCAATTCTCATTAATTTTGCTTAGCTTCTATGGTGTCACAATCAACATAACATGTAAGGCTTCGGCAGATGAAAATTCCATGAACATGCGTTATTTTTTTCAGTCGAGCACGCTGATAGGCCAGACATGGTAATTTTCTCGTGAACAACATTGTTATTTGTTTGCTTATCTGGAATTGAAATGATATATCGAAGCTGTTCTTTTCTATTGAACTTGTTAATTGATATGGAATAGTTCATAATTTTATTTTGCCTTCAATGTTCAATACTCAAACACCCAATCCCAAACAAATGAAAATTTTGAACATCACTAAGCTTTTCCACTGTTTTTGTGCTACAAAAGAAAACATAGCTCCATTTTCCCCCAACTCTCCTACACTAGACAGAAACATCAAGACGCAGGATCCATCATTGTGCGCTCCCCGTCAGAAAAAAATGTCACTCCAGGCGGCTAGTTGGAAAATCTCTCCCACCTGGGAGGACGCCAGAAAAGGTGGGAGGTGGAAGTAAAACGAAATTTTCATCCTTTGTTGAATCCCTCCGCTTTATCATTATCACCGCGGGAAGGGGCGAGCTGTTGTTGTGAACGGAAGGCAGCAAAGCTCAGGGGGAGAAATATGAAGTAGCACCCGGATTACGGCACCAGGATACTGTAGGAAATGATGAACGACCCGGGCTGATACGCTTTGAGATCGAGTCAACAGAATGAAAAGGGAAAGGAAATTGCTGAATTGATTCAACCAGGTGAATGAAACCTTGCTTATTTATTTGAGGTATGTTTATCTATTATTTTAGAAAAAAAAATAATTTTAATTTTTATTGGAGTTATTTGATATTTAGTTGAAAAAAAGGTGAAACTTGAAATTAAAATCTGCTATTTAAAAGTTATCAAAAAAGCTGAACATATTTCAATCGCATTCTGCCATAAATATCTTTAAACAAACAGATATAACTGATTAAGTGGTTAAACTTGAGACAGGGTTGCCAGATTTTCAATGTTTGTGACTCGTTGCTCTTTTTATTACCTAACCAAAATGGGTTCGATTATGGATCTGGACATCGTTTAAATACGTTCAAGTGTGGTCCGGCTTCAGAAAAGTACATAAATATCAGTTATGTTGTCATAAATCAAGGCAGGATTGCCAGAAAATATGCGAAAATACATTTGTATACATAACTTTTGAACTACTTATCGAAACTTGAAACAGTTCGATAGCAACGTATGGGATACTGATCCAAGTCAAATGCGAGTGGTTTAAAAACTTAGAAAACTGAGTAACATTATTGGTCACATGCATACACACATAAACAAAGACATTTGTTCAGTTTTTCGATTCTGAGTCGATATGTATACATCAAGAGGAGTTTGAGAGCTTTAAATATAAAGTTCATTTTTAGAGCAGGATTATAGGCTTACCTTAGTGAAGAAGGCAGAATAAGTACTAGTAACAACAATATCAGATATTATTGGTAAACTTTCTAGGCCAATGCTAATTTTATTTATATTTTTTGTGTTTCTTCCCTAACCCCTTCAAAATTTTCTCAGAAAATCAGGAGGCAAACAAATCATTTATTGAAAATAAAATTTTCATAGACAAAACTTTTGACATTGATTGAAAGCTATTCGAAATTGATTATAAAACGCTTATTTAGGCTTTCCAATAAAAAGACTATGTAACATTTTAACAGATTTTTAATTTTGGAACCATACATCGCTAAAAGAAGTTTTATTAAATAAACAAACTTTTGAATTTATTGATATTTTCCAAATTGTTTATGGTGCATAACTGTAATGAAGTATAAAGCTTTTTGGATGCTTTTGATATTGAAATTTTGAAAATCTTAAAAAAAAATAATATTTTTATCTCCCCTCGACCTCAATCAGAACCGAGGGACAAAAACTTTCAATAAAATTGTACCAGTTTATGCAAAAAAAAAAAATAATAATTCTAAAACAATTCTAAATGATGGTGAAGAAACGGTTCTGACGATTTTTGAAAAAAAAAAAACATTCTGAAATATAATAAAAAAATTTACGTTTTCTTAAGACATTGCACAGTGGGCGAAATGGAACCCAAAATCGGACTTAATTGAACGCGGCTGGTTCCCTGGTATGAAAAATAGTGTTTCTTATGTAAAAAACTCGGGGGAATCGATTGGTGATAGTTTCATCCACCGCACGAAACGGCAAAGGGTCCATTTTACCCCAATTCCCCATTTTTTACATTTTTTTTTTTTGAAAATCGGTCTGTATTTTGAGCGGAGGCTTTATGCGGCCATCCAAAATGCACTTAACTTATGTGAAAATGTCCTAGGAATCCAGTAAAAATAACCACTTGCACCGCAAAAATCGTCTAGGGTCCATTTAACCCCAATTCCACTATAAAAGCATTTTTGGCCGTTTTCAAATGTTAGGTCCGATTTTAAAAATCTGAAAATATTTTTATCGAAAAGATCAGACAATTTTACATAAGAATGACAATTTGCACTTGATTGTTTGACACATTTATGTTGATATAGAAATTAAACTAATTAAAAAGATTGAAGAGTGAGTTTTGGGCCAATTTCCCCAAACGCAGAATAAACTGCCTTTTACATAATTTTTATTTTTATCAACATAAATTTGTTAAACTATCAAGTGCAAATCGTCATTCTTATGTAAAATTGTCTGATTTTTTCGATAAAAATATTTTCAGATTTGTAAAATCGGACCTAACATTTGAAAACGGCCAAAAATGCTTTTATAGCGGAATTGGGGTTAAATGGACCCTAGATGATTTTTGCGGTGCAAGTGGTTATTTTTACTGGATTCCTGGGACATTTTCACATAAGTTAAGTGCATTTTGGAAGGCCGCATAAAGCCTCCGCTCTAAATACAGACCGATTTTCAAGAAAAAATGTAAAAAATGGGGAATTGGGGCAAAATGGACCCTTAGCCGTATCGTGCGGTGGATGAAACCATCACCAATCGATTCTCCGGAATTTTTTACATTAGAAACACTATTTTTCATACCAGGGAACCAGCCGCGTTCAATTAAGTCCGATTTTGGGTTCCATTTCGCCCACTGTGCATTGTTGGATATATCAGAAAAAAAATCATCTTCGGTGCCAGAATTTGCACCAATTTAAGCTCTTGCGCAGAAGTACACTAAAAATATAAACAAAAATTAAAAATTAAAAAGATGCTTAGTTTGAAGACTGAACTGTAAGCAATTAAATTGATATATGAAATCGAGATTTTTTCCTTTTGCCTATTTCTATCAGAATAACCATTTGCTTTAGACACAAAAAAGACAAAACGAAAAATTAAAAAAAAACTGTCTTTACAAAAGATTCATTTAATTAAAATATTAAAGAAAGTCCGATTTGCGGAAACATAGAAAACTACAAATCGGGTAGTATGAAGTGTTTATGATGCGAACGAAAATAAATAAATTATATACATTCGTACAATGTCAAATTATTTGGTCTAGTTACACATTAAAAAAATGTGTAAATTTTGGAAGGTTGATGTTCAAAAAATCATAGCAAATCGATAATTGAACTTAGTGATTCGCTTTTACCTTCATTTGATAGCTTTTCTTGCGATCTTTCGAATGCTGTATCGAACATCTGCAAACTTTAACTTTTATATGAAGTTTTTGAAGAATTACTTTGACCCTTGAAATCCACAAATTCGGAACACTTTTTTCTTACGAATGTAAACAAACTTTGGATCTCTCCAGGAGTACATATTTATTACCAAATAATGACTTCTTATACTGAAACCAATGAAACTCAAGCTTAGTGATGTTTTATACATGGTTTGATAACTTTTTTTTGTGAAAATATCAGTTAAATTCAGGTGTTCCACAATTGTGGGAGGCACAATAACATCCCACAATTATGAAACAGGCCATTTGGAGGCAGTGTTTTGCTGCTCTGGGCAAAATAGTCTTGGAATGAAGTTTTTTGTTCAAAAAGTACTACTTTTACTAGTGAAATAGCAAGATAATGTCCAAATGAAGGTTCTAAAAATAGTAAGGTCGATAGAAAAGCTACTTTTGGCATGCTATTGACAAATTATCATAAAAGTGTTCCGAATTTGTGGGTGTTCCGAAAATGATTACACATTTTCAGAAGTAAAATTACACATCCCAAGTAACATTTTTTTCCAGGAGTTCTATTAGAGATCTTCAAGATAGCTACAGCATAGCAGTTTGGACCGCGGTAGGATAAAATTCTCTTCAAAACTTCTTCAGGAGTTACTTGGGATATTTTCTGACATAAAAGACGTTAAAGCGTCAAAGCGTTATCAGTCTCAAATGGTAGTCCCAGAAGTCCCCTACAAGCTCCAGGTCGAAACGAGTTGATATCTGGATAGAATAGAAGTTTTAAAATTGTGCTATTTTTGCACTAAAATGCCAATAACTTCCTTAAGATTAAACCAATTGAGATGCTTCACCTCACCTTTTTTTTGCATTTTTCAGCCTTTTCAGAAGCATTTTGAATTTTGAAATTTATTTGAACTTTGCCCAAGTTACAGCATTTTAAGATTTTTTTACGTTTTTCAATGTTTAAACATTGTGTTCCGATTTGCCCCACTTCCCGTTGAAATAGAGTGCTCATATTTTGGCCAGATGCTAGTTTTATATGTACAAACAACCCCTGAAAATTTCGGGCAGAACGATGAGGTCGATACGAGATGGGTATGCTTTGCTCGTGGACTCGCTCTCACACTCTTGATCTGATTGATCTTGATTGAAATAAACTTTTATCATATTTTAAATCCTTTTCCCCACAGTGAAAGCAAAAATCACCCAGCAACCCGGTGTAGGATTCACTTTAACTCATCCGTTGTCCTCAGTCCTCGGTCGCCCGTGCCCCGTATCGGTGGCTGCTGGCTGTCGTCAACAGGATCAATTTCTTATGTTTATCACGTGCTGGAAATTGGCTGTAATGAAAAATCATGGCGCTTCATCATGGGCCGCCGCCGACGAGGACAACAACGGTGAAGAATGAATTGTGACTGGTTGCGACTAAGTTTTTTTCCCTTTTCTTCTTCTTCTTCCTTCCCAGGAAAAAGGATGAGGCGCGGCGCGTAATAAAGAGGTCCTTTCGCGATGATACTGATCTCTTCGGAAGCTTTGGTTGGTATAAACTTAGCAGCACTTTCCGTCAGTCAGTTTCCCCTCGCCACCCCGCTAGGATAGGCTTCACTGATTTTTTGGGGCTTTCATTAAGATTTATGAGCCGGTTTTTGAGTTGTGAGCTGTTTGGGTAAGATTTGGCAAAGTCAAGATTTGTCGCGCTCGTAAAAATGGAACAATGGCATGGGCTTAATTTCGGGATTGATTATAGCCCAGTGAAGGGAACTGTATGCTAAAGATTCCGTTATTGACTTGATAATTTTATTATTTTTTCATATATATATTTTTCTAGGCAATTTTGAACGAAATTGGATAATTCAAGCATTTTTTGTAAATGTGTGTGTTTTTTGCCTCTACAAGCCTTCTCGATGACCCTATTACCAAAGTATCATTAGTTCACCCATTTAACCCTCTACTGCCCAATTTTTTTGCAAAAAAAAAGTTTTTCCCGAGTTCACGAGGTCATTTTGAGCATCCCTTGTACTACGAAAAAAATTCCTCATCTTTTTTTAATGTTTTTCTTGTTACATTTTTAGTATACTGCCGCTCGAAGCTAGTCCGTCCCATATGTAATTTCGTCAATTTTGAGCTAATGATGCAGTTTGGTTCAAAATCATGTAAACTATCAGAAAAATTATTAAAATCTAGTACTTTGTACTAAAAACCCGGAGAAAATTCACTTTTTCGTGAAATTCTAACACGTAGCCTTATGGGCGGGACAACTTTGACACGCGTTTTTCTCGGCTTGCTGTTTTTACATATGGGATGGACACGATTAGAGCGGCAGTATAATAATTGTATGAAAATGTATCAAAACTTGTTGATTAGCAATGTGAAAAATGGTGATTATTGCAGCACCCACTTGTTACATTAGGATGAACTAGATTAAAACGACAGTGAAGAAAAATGAAAAGTACTTTCTCGGTTACAAAAATTGTCGCATTTGAAAGACTCAAACAAATTTCATCTACCAAAACTCGCGAGAATTTTTAAAAGTCATACGGAGAAAAAAGAGTTCCCAAAATCGTGAACAAGCGTTCATGAAAATGGAAACCTCGAACAAAGTGTTCAAATCCCATGGTACGATTTTGAAAAACGTACCATGAAGTTTGAACACTTTGTTCGTGGTTCCCATTTTCATGAACGCTTGTTCACGATTTTAGGAAGTCTTTTTTCTCCGTGTAACAATAGTAAATAGTCGTGCAAATTTCCTTGTCCACAAAAATTGCGTTTTTGTTGATAACGTGACTTTTTAACCTGTAGAAGTACCAAGCTTGACCACCTTTGAACTTTTTTTTATCGAAATGATCAAAACATTTCCTGTAAATTTGCTTTGAAAACATTGAAGATTGGACCAAAATGGTTGGTGAGATACAGCATCCGGAAGGAAATAACACAGGAAAAACGAGTTTGTCTCTTCCTCACCAAAAAAAAGAAAGAATCGTGAAATGCTCCAAGTATTCCAAATGATCGATCAAAAATGCTTTACAAATTTTTAAGCGGTAAATATTTTTGAAAAAATGTGTTGGGCCTTTCCAAATGATAGGGTGGATTTGAGAATTCTTAAAGTATTTAATTTTAAAGAGATTGGAAATCTCACGATGTTATCTTTTTTTGGTGATAAAGAGAAAAACTTGTTTTGCTTGTGTTATTTTCTTTCAGAAGCTGTTTTTGCCAACCTTATTGGTTCAATCTTCAATATTTTTAAAGAAAATTGATTGGAAATTATCCGATCTTTTCGATGAAAGAAAAAACTTCAAAGCTAGTCAAGCTTGATTATAACCTCTACAGGTAAAACAGTCATCATCAACAAAAAAGCCACTTTTAGTGGATGTAACCAAGATGTAACATGAAAATGTCTCCGATTGCAAATTTCCGTAATTGAAAGACGCAACTTTTGTACCCAAACATTTGAAAGCTTTTTTTCCCGTTTTTTGTCATTTTCCCGTCGCCCGTCGAAAAACACGGATTTTATTTTCAAGAAACATATCTCAGATTCTTGTTAATGAACTCCTACCATTTTTTAGTATGTTCTGTAAAATTGTCCGAGGAATCCGATAAAAATATTTCCAGAAATATGCTCTTTGGTCCAGACACCGTCATAAAGGCATTTCAAATTTCCATTCGACCTTTTCATATGTTAGGCTAGATTTTTGAAACTTCTTAATATTTTTCTTTGAAAGGCCAATTATCACCTTTCATTTGCGTTTAAGACAGCTAAAATCGGTTTAAAAGGCGGGGAGTGATTTTTGCAAAAATCGACGAAAATGGCAATTTTCAGATTACCCTAACACGGCGTAGGTCACCCTAAAGGACAAACAGAAAAATACGGGCCTTATTATTTCGGCCAGGGAATCCCCAGACAAATTTTGAGCCCGATCCGAGCACTTTTGTTTTTTTTCCATGCTGTTATCGTAGAGAATTGCTGATTTTTAACATGATTTTTTCCGCATTTTTTAAAAGATGATTTTTTTTGAAAAATTGACTAAATTTGACTACAACTATAGCTAAGCAGATTTTAATTTATGCCATCTATCCATATCATCAAAAATAAGATTTTTCAAAACTGGTGCAGTACAATTTTTATGTAAAAAATCGAATTACTCATTGTTGGTAAATATCCCAATTCAATGAATATTTTATTTAATTAGAAAAAAAAACTCAAAATCCTTAACTGTGAGGATGTCTAGATTTTTTAGATTACCTGGCAATCGTACTGTTAACATTCCAAAGCCCAAGGCTCAAAAAAAGTTGGAACGGTAACTTCAATTCGATATTTCTAGGGCATAACTCAACCAATCAAAATGATTCTTCTTTTCAGTGATTTGTTAGGATGTCTAGATAATTCTAGAATTTTGCAGAAAATAATTTGATCGAATCTGTAATTTTTGCGATCAAAAACATCGTTCCAACTTTTTTTTCACGTGTAAAAAAAATTCGCCAAAAAATCCGCGGAGACAGTCGTTTTAAAAAGGTGGAACGATGTTTTCGGTCGCAAAAATTACAGATTTGTTCAAATCAAGTTCTGCAAAATTTTAGGATCATCTATACATTCTAACAAATCACTAGAAACAAAAATCGCCCCGATTGGTTGAGTAATGCTCGAGAACCAGCGAGTTGAAGCTACCGTTCCACCTTTTTTGGGAGGCTTGGGCGTCCGTGTAAGTTGGACATGCGTTGGGCGTTCCAGTGTTAAATGAGCAGTTTTCTACAAAATCGTTTATTTTTTTTAATTTTTTATTTTTTAATCCGGCTGAAACTTTTTTAGTGCCTTAGGTTTGCCCAAAGAAGCCATTTTGCATCATTAGTTTGTCCATATAATATTCCATACAAATTTGTTTATTTTAAAGGAATTTTTGATCAATTTGGTGTCTTCGGCAAAGTTGTACACACAAAAAAATATTTCCGAATGTTACATCTTTTATGATGTAACACTTTTGCACGTCATTAAACATTTAATTTAAATGTAATTTGATGTATATTTGCAACAAATTATACGTAAAAACAAGATTTTACGTGTGATTCAACCGTTTACGTCGAATCTCAAGTTTACATCAACTGTGTTTACATGTGATTCATGTTTTCCGAGTCGAGTAAATTCACATATTTTTTTCTGTGTAGGTATGGTATGGACTACACTGAAAAAAATGAAATTCGGTTTTATTTTTTGTCACTAAAACTTAATATTGAATTTAAATTGATATAAAAATTTGGAAAATATTGTTTTCGAAAAGATCGAAAATTTCACGAATGTTTCATATTTTAA
This sequence comes from Culex quinquefasciatus, assembly GCF_015732765.1. NCBI lineage: Eukaryota > Metazoa > Arthropoda > Insecta > Diptera > Culicidae > Culex > Culex quinquefasciatus. The sequence continues at coordinate 172,807,401 of NC_051862.1, read as the reverse complement.
CATTGAAAATCGGACCATCAATTGCTAAGATATCGACATCAGAAAATGGTGGTTTGTTTGGGTGAGGCTTAGAAAACATCAATTTTCCTGTTTTTAAATCTTTGCATGGCAATATCAGCTTTTCAAGAACAAATTTTTTTCAAAAGTGGGCAAATATGGGAACTCATTTAAAAAGTGTATTGCTTCGACTATTTAAAAAAAAAGTTACCTGAAATGTCTATAACTTGAAAACGGTGCAATTTATCAAAATTTACTGAAGTAATTTTAATTGCAAATTCAATTTCACAAAAAAATTAAAAAAAAAATTAAAAACTTGACATCACAGGCCACGGTTTCAACATTTGAATGAAAAAAGTGTTTAAAAATGCATTACACATCGGTTCAGCTGTTTGCAATCTTATGTTTCCTAAATTTCTAAGCACTGGCGATTTTTATTTCGAGAAAAAATAGTTTTTGCCGTGAGGTACATTTGAATTCCATAAAAGTACAAAATAGATTTAAACGAGCCCAAACATGCTCAATATGATTAATTATCAATGCAGAATATGGCAATTTAGATTGTTTTCAGTTGATTAGACTTCTATTTCCATTAACATTTTCAAGTGTCTTGAAAAAAAAAACAATATTTTTTTGCCCCTCCGATTTATTGGACCAACTTTGATGGGGTCGACATTAACTTTGAAAATTATTTGCAACGGCATTCAATACTTAGTTATTTTGAAAACTAATGATTGCAAAACAACTGGGCAGGTGTAAAATGCGTTTTAAAACACTTTTTTTGTTCAAATATAGATACTGTGGCTTGTAATTTCAATGTTTATATTTTTTGACCAGAGTCGAGAAACATAACCTTCAAAAAATATTTGCAACGGCCTTAATTATTAAAAATTATTTTTGAGGTTCCTCACTATGTTTGGCCACTAGGGCGGTCCTTACGGCGTAAGGCCATGCATAAATCATTATCAATATCATATATAAACTTCTAAAACATATTTCATTTTTTACATCACACCTTGTGTCAAGTTCAAAACAAAGACACGAATGGTTCACCTTGTAAAAATAAATCAAATCATCCTCATTTAACAAATCATCTTCACATTCTCGTAGGGACAGAGATTACACAAAAAAGTACCACTTCTTATACCTGTCACACACTTTTCCCTCCCGTCAAACACACGCATCTAATATGACAATGACAAAATGACATCATGATGAAAATTCGCACGTGACAATCATGCGTCACAAACACGCACACGACGAAGAGGGAAATTCCCTTCTTCTTTTCTGACATTTTTCTTCTTCCCGCCAAAGAAAAGCCAAAATAAAATGGCTCTCCCCCCACCATCTCACGCGCTCAAGAGGAAAGATGCCACCGTTCGAGATAACAATGAGTGATGAAATAGCGTTTATATAGCTCGTTTCCGACGGTGATGAGAAATGAAAAAAAGGGTTCGCGGCGAGGGATCTATGCGGCAGGTACAAGAAAGGGAGGAAAATGTCACCTTTTTTACAGCCAGGCTAACCGGTAAGGTATTCAGCAAAGAGGAATGCTCATTTTTTTTTGCTGCTACCACCCACGCCAAAATGGCACACCTTTTCCGCTGTTTCGCCCCCTGAAAAAAAAACCTCGAGGTGGTAAAAGACGCACGAATTCCGAGAACATTCCCGACCACCACCACCACCAGCCACTGCCAAGATCCCCTGCCGCGAAAAGAGGTTCGAAAAAGCGCCAGGTAATGGTGTTTTATTCATCATGCAGACTCGAATGCGGTTAAGCGAACTCCGGCCCCTCTTGAACCGCAAACCCACCTTCCTCATAGTTTTCTCCCCCACGTTGCTCAGCATAGCTGGCGGACGTGGCGTTTTGGGGCCGTGGGAAAATTGGGTGGAAAACTCATGAAAAAAAGTCTACTCAATTATCCTGCCTCGACGTTTGGAAGGGCAAATCAGCGCTCAAAGCGATACGTTTTATTACCAGTGGGTGGTGTGGAGCAGTTGTGGGAGGGGAGATTATTGGCATAACTTTGCATGGGGACTACCGTCTGAATAGGGACTGCAAATTTTAAAATCACTTAAAAGATTTGAATACGGAAACCGATGTACAAATTTTGTTGTTCTGTGTCTGTTTTAACCGAAAATAATCAAAAATCAAAATTAAAATCAAAATCGCAATATGTGTCCCATGTTTAACATCATTTCCGAGCGAGCCAGAGCGTTTGAGTGATAGGAACAGCAAAAATAATATTATTATATATTTTTTTGTTACAAGAATGTAATGTTTTCAAAAGGAATTCAAAAATATCCTTAAATGTCTTAGACACACACTCCATCCAAAAAAAAAAACTGCATGTTTTGGCTGATAGGTCGAGCATTTTGAATATTTATTCGTTTTTGAATTGGACCAGTCATTAATCGCTGCTGGATGAACAATCAAAAACAATACAAATATTTATCTTAACTAAAACATTAGTAATTAAATTGTAAGAAATCAAAAAGTGTCAAAATCTAGCTGTTTCTCAATCCGTTGCAACTTCACAGAATATTGAAAAGTACGACTTATAAATTGTTTGCTGTATTCACCACTTGTAGAAAATTCAATTTTCAATCCGTCGAATTTGTTGCAATAACGATTGAACTAGTCTTTAAATGGTTAAGGTGATTAAAAACTGTAATGAAGTCTTTCCAACATCATCGTTTATCGGAAGGTATGCTGACGCATACCATCGTAGCTCGGATGGTTCGATGACGGGTTTATATCAATAAAATCCTCCCCATAGCATCGTAGCTCGGGAGGCATCGAATACCTAATCAATAACATAAAAAATAGAAGCATTTCATTCGCGAGATGATTGGAAGAGATGCTGTGGATACAAAGGTTTCATGCGGTGTCGTCAGTTTGTATTAGGGTGACTCGATTCCTTAGCAAAAAATAACTGGGTAATTCTCCGCCAACTCACACAGCAGTTGCCCCGACCCCTCTTCGATTTGCGTGAAACTTTGTCCTAAAGGGTAACTTTTGTTCCTGATCACGAATCCCAGGTTCGTTTTTTGATATCTCGTGACGGAGGGGCGGTACGACCCCTTCCATTTTTGAACATGCGAAAAAAGAGGTGTTTTTCAATAATTTTCAACCTGAAACGGTGATGAGATCGAAATTTAGTGTCAAAGGGATTTTTGGAACATGTCATTTTATGGGAAATTTAATGTACTTTTCGAATCTACATTGACCCAGAAGGGTCATTTTTTCATTTAGAACAAAATTTTTCATTTTAAAATTTCGTGTTTTTTCTAACTTTGCAGGGTTATTTTTTAGAGTGTAACAATGTTCTACAAAGTTGTAGAGCAGACAATAACAAAAATTTCGATATATAGATATAAGGGGTTTGCTTATAAACATCACGAGTTATCGCAATTTTACGAAAAAATGTTTTGAAAAAGTTACTTTTTGCGTTTCTCTTTGTTTCGTCGTCCGTGTCTGTCGCGAGTGACCATGAACGGCCATGATCGATGACGACCAACTTTTTCAAAACTTTTTTTCGTAAAATCGCGATAACTCGTGATGTTTATAAGCAAACCCCTTATGTCTATATATCGAAATTTTTGTTGTAGAACATTGTTACACTCTAAAAGATAACCCTGCAAAGTTAGAAAAAACACGAAATTTTAAAATGAAATTTTTTTTTCTAAATGAAAAAATGACCCTTCTGGGTCAATGTAGATTCGAAAAGTACATTAAATTAAATAAGAATTGCTATGCTTGAAAGAGGATATGAAAATTATACTGTTAAAAATAATAAACAAAAATGTAAAAAAAATTAGACTTTCTTCTTGTGGCTAACTGCTAAGTATGCTTTAAGGTTAATTTTGGGGTCCACATTATTTTAAGTTTTTCCCAATTATAGTTATTGGAATTTTTAATAAGTAAAAATTTACACTTTCTGAATTAGAAGATAAGAGAAGCATTGGTTCATTCGAACTTGAACATCTTACATTGAACACCCAATGTTCTGAACAATTTCGAATTTTCGATTTTTTTTATTTGTTTATATAATTTTGCTTCGACCAAATTTCCCGGGAATCGAGAGGTCCAAAAATGGTCGATTTCCCGGGAATTCCCGCTCGTCACCCTCTATTTGAGTGTAATGGTTTTTATACAAAATTTTAAGAAACTTTAGATGTCGATAAATAAACACAAAAAATTTCAATGTGTTTAAAAGGTAAAAACTAATTGCCTTTGTTTGAAGCTATGAATTTTCAAAAAAAAAAATTATAGGAATTTTATATCAATCAAAAAACACAGTCACAGAGAAGAGAAATATTGTTTTCAAAAATAAATTGAATAAAAAAAATTGTTTCAAAAGGAATCCATCCAAAAACAAGTTTGAAAAGTCCATTTTCTAATCAGTTAAACTATTTTTTCAGGAATGCAGGAAAATGCAGATACAAAGAAATTTAAGCTAGGTCAGATCAAATTCTGTTTAAAACGATAAAACAACACTCTGCTATTTTCAGTCAACATTAATCCTAAAGCACCTTTTCGTTACAACCTATCTGTATTGGAAAGATATAAATCGATTGAAATGGTTTAAAAATAATAAAACATTAATTTGAATATTCTTCAAAGAATTAAATTGTGGTTGGATTTTTTAGCTGTTATATTTATTCAATCAATTACCATTATATTATTAAAACTCTTTGAAGCAATCGCTGAAAATTTAAGTAAACATATCAAAATGATGAAAAATTTGGAGGGGCGCCAAATTGATGCTTCGCCAAGGGCGCCGTGGACCCTAGGTACGGCTCTGGCTGTAGGTTATGATTAATATGAACCGTTTTTAATTTATTGATACTCTCAAGAATAAATTTTCGATTTACTATCATTTCATGCTTTTCAAAAAATCTTAATAGAAAATTTCATATCAATAAAATGTTTTTGAGAAGCTTAACAAATTTTCTGCAATTTTCTCTCTACAAATTGGACAATTTGTTTGGATTTCTTGATTTTTTTTTTATTTTTTCAACAAATATATTTTTAAAATATATAATTTGGACAGAACTCTGAAATTAATGATTAAAAATTTTGATCTTTTGTTTATCGTTCAAAAGATCAGAAAATTTCACAAACGTTTCATTTTATCACAAAAAAATCGGACCAATAAGAAGAAGCTCTTAGTGCCAATGAGCGAGAAAAAGGAGTTTTATTGTTTTTCGTGGAATAAACTAAAACTAGAGCACGAAATGTAAACAATCATAAGATGGGGTTTCTCGGATGATTTTTGTTGTGTTTTGACCCGAAATTCGGTCACAAAATTGCGCGTTCAATTTGGCCCCAAATCGACATGTGACAAGATACTATGGGAAACAAATTATACAGAAATGTTAACAGAAAGCTGCTCTTCCGGTTGGTTTACAATGTATACATCCCTGCACAATTAAAATAAAATTAAAAATAAATACAAGAACAGTTGACATTCCGTTTTCAATCTGCCGATATCACATGATGTTTGATAAGCTTTTTTGACTGTTGATGACGGCAGAAGATTTAATTATTGTTATTTTTCGTTTCTATAGAACATTGCACGCAGAAAAAAGAGTTCCCAAAATCGTGAACAAGCGTTCGTGAAAATGGGAACCACGAACAAAGTTTTTTTTTTTTTTTTTTTTTTTTTTTTTAATTTATATTTATTCAAATTTCTTTTCCATGTACATTCATTCAGTTAAAATATTATTGAGTGTCCAATCACAAACGATGACTTTTCACCTCAATTTTAAATACTAGCAACTTTCATTTATTCCTGAAATATTGTAGCTTTCGCTATTCAGTGATTTCAAATGTAGGAGGTCCTACATGTACAAAAGGGAAAAGGGATACCTTAAAACTAACTTATAAACTATATAAAGAGCGGATCAATGCAGCTGAAGACTGCAATGATTTTTGTCGAAATGCATCAATTATCTTATTGGACATAACATCCAAAGTGTCAACTTCGGCTAATTGATGAAGTTCACTGGTGCTGAACCAGGGAGGAAGTTTCAGAATCATTTTCAGAATTTTGTGGAACCACGAACAAAGTGTTCAAATCCTTTTCTCCGTGTGCCCATACCCATATGTGCAATAATACAAATGTTGTCTCTACTATGGCAATGGAAGCCATGGAATGAACTGAAAACTTCCGACTGACAGTTGTCCGTTCAAAACTGAATTGTATAATATCTCTGAATTTATAATATCTCTAAATACTCATTCAAGTTATAACAACTAGAAACCCCTAATCAAATCCAACCCCCAATCACGCCGCTGTCCGTGTTTTCCCGCTGCAAACCATAATTGACTTAGGACGAAGGTCGCCGACAGTGTACCGTACCTGTTACAAAATTACAAGAGAAATCCTTCCATTCCGCGTGAAGGAGAGACCAGGACCGGACGTTGAAACACTTCTGCTGCTGCTGCTACCTCTGCTACCCTCTTAATCCATCCGCCCGGTTGAATCCCTAATTGGTTTACGTATCATTTTGCACTGGTTCTTTCTCAGTGGCGCGGCAGCCAGTGTTTGTCTTCTCGGTTGATCCTTTTAATCCTGATTGGCTTTTCTCGTTAGTGGAAAAGTCGCACTTACGTACACGTACACTCACAGTTTGGTAACCGTTATCTGGTTTAAAAATGACTATCTTATTATGTTGGCACACAGAAACACTCTGTATTTTACACCAAATTTGCCCGCATTCTCTCTTTCCCTCGTTATAATGGAGGGGGTTTCCCAGCACGGACGATGATTACACACTTTTCCCTTTTTCCAAGGATTCGTTCTGGTTATGAGCGCGAGGATTCACCCTCGTTGGAGCACTTTACGCGAAGGATTCGACCCGTTTTATCGTTGCATCCTCTGCACCACAATCATACACCGTAAGGGGGTGGGAGGCCAATCGTACTACTCTTTACGAGCTCTGGCTTACACTTTGACACATTCCGAAGGATGAGAAAGGGATACTCTTGGCGGATCCCCGGTCCACATAAATCCTACCACGGTAACAAACCTGACGGCCTGGTCTTCAGTACTTTTTTTTACGTATTCAATCCCCTTAGTCCGGCTTATACGAGCATTCGGGATCTGTTGTATTCAAGGGTTTCCTCCAATTCCGAGGAAAATCCTTTCCTTGAGTTGTTTTTCTGGCTACTCTTCACTCTCACACGCAACACTCGAGAAATCTCCTCTCTTACTTTTTTGCTACTGAACTTCTTCCGAATCTTCCCCACAAACTCAATCTGTTAGAGATTCTTCACAAGCCCCCCTCAAAAGGAAACGGCCTGTCAAATACACTTCAACACCTCCGGCTCTAGCACCGTATTCACGTGTACCAAGAAAGCAATTATCACCCTCAAACACGTAAATACTGATTACAAGCAAATCTCCCAGAATCCCTTCACAGAAACGTCCCCGTAACTCCACAGACGACCACGAGGACCTTTATCGTCCCGGAAGCGAAACACCCCCTGAACGCGAACCACAACAAGTGTTCCGAACCAGTGTCACGAGAGTACTGAAAATCCGGAAAATTTATTCGAAATCATTGCTGAGGACTCCCCAACATCCTCTCCCAACTCTCAGCCGAGAGAGAGCAGCTCGCTCTCCGCGCTAATCGAGACCAAAACAAAAAGCGTTGCGTTTCATTCAGGAAATTCCGCTAACCTGGATCTAGTAGCCTTCGGATGGGTCGGTCCTAGGTCAAGACGGTACAGCGGTGACCGGCAGTGCAGCGGGAGGAGTTCATTCGAGAACGAGGGGTCACGAAATATCCCGGACATGCGCACTGGCGCCCGGGTGACAAGTTTGACGTTTGCTCTTGAACTTCTTGGGTGGCCAGCACTGGAGGACGTTACAGACCGAGTCACCGAACAGATGTTACAAAGTGACAGTTTGTGAGGGTAAAGTGGGTTAGGGATGTAAAGGGATGAACACATGGGGAGGGGAATGTTCATTATAAGAAGGTGAAGAATATGTGGTCGATGGACGAGACGTCTGGTGGAGGGTAGCCGAAGTATTCATTTGAGGGATTCTCATTTAACTATGTTGTGTGCATTAATTTTAGTTGATTTAAATTTAACTATACTGCTTATGTTCGCGTGAATGTTCCATATGCCTTTTCGTCACGTTTAAGTTCATGATACTGCTTAGATCTTAATCAATAAACCTTTTTTCCAGTAATTTTTTTTAACAAAACTAGGGAAAATCATTTTGTTTTTAGCAAAACGTTATCACGTATACTCCTGTGTGGGACAACTTGGCTTGACCTTTTCGAGCTCTAGTTAAGAATTGGCCTAGTGTTGGGTCACCTGGGGTACCCGAATTTGAACCACCCTAATATACCTGACGAATGTCACCAATTCACACAAAATTCGATTTCCGTGCAAGTTTGCTCTAAGAGGTAATCTCGGTCCCTCATAACGAATCCAACGTTCGTTTTTCGATATTTTGTGATGGTGGAGTAGTACGACCCTTTTCATTTAGTTGCATCAATGAAAGAAAACGCAATGCATTTTGTGATATTAGATTTTGTCTGTAATTTAAAAAAAAAATCTATAAATAAAAAAATAGTAAATTGCATGCAGCGTAGACAATATAAAAGTAATATTTTTGTTGTAAATGAAGTTTTATTTAATTTAATTCAAATACAGAAATACGTTTAAAGAAAATTTTATGAGTATTCTGCAATATTAGTATATTTTTAATAGTTTTCAAATAATTTTCCGGAATTAAATAACTGGCATTACTTCAATTTCTCTTTTACTAAATGTCATGACACCAGACACTATTGTGTTTTAATAATATTACTGTTTGTACTTTCGGTGAATCTTTTGTTTAGGACGTGTTTCGTTTCAGAGTTATTTTAGCATTAGAGCATTTGTATTTTTTTATTTGCCCCCCATTTTGTGGGGCCTTTCCTATGACCAAATAAACTATTTTGTGTGATTGGTTCATCCATACAAATTTGGCTGCTGTCCATACAAAAATGGTATGTAAATATTCAAACAGCTGTAACTTTTGAGTGAATTTTCTGATCAATTTGGTGTCTTCGGCAAAGTTGAAGGTATTGTTAAGGACCATTGAGAAAAAATATGTACACGGAAAAAAAATTGCAGATTTTTTAATCAACTTTTTTTACACTAAAACTCAATTTCCCAAAATACGTATTTTTTGATTTTCGAGATTTTTTGATATGTTTTAGGAGACAAAAATCCGCAACTTTTGAGCCATAGAGAAACATGGTCAAAAAATCTGCCGCCGAGTTATGAATTTTTGAAAAAATAGTGATTTTTGGAATAAATCGAAGTTTTATGCAAAAACAAGTTTGACATTATTTTTAATGCAAAATTCAATTTGCAATCGAAAGGTACTTAACAGATTTTTTGATAAAGGACTCCGTTTTCAAGATATAGCCACCGAAAGTTTGATTTCAGCGAAATATTTGCAGTTTTAAAATTTTTAAAAATGGTGACCATGAGTGATCGCTTCTAAAAATATTTTTTTTTTGAAAAGTTCAGAAAATTTGCTATAAAATTGTCTAAGAGACATTGAAGATTGCTGGGATAGAGCCACTTTAAGAAAAAGAAACACGAAAATTGATGTTTTCTTAATCTCTCACCGTCGACGCGTAAACATCGTCGTCAAATCTAGCTCTCGCGAAAAGTTAATTTATTGGTGCTCCCGGTGTGTTCACCAGCAACCTGGGAAACGAAAGCAGCCCAAGCCGCCGCCGCTGCCCGGCGAAGGCGATTCCGGCCGGGACAGTGCATCGCAGATCGTGCAGCGGGTGGACTACAAGAAGGCCCGCAAACAGCAGAAGGAAAGGTGATGACGCCGCCATCTTCGAGACGCCACCGAAGAAATTCGACCGGTGGTATCTCATCGTTTTCGGACCAGCTGAACGAACGTCGGCCACTGACCCAACCCGGGGTCCTCCGGGGATTCCCGACGGCGAATCAGTTCGAGATGCTGGACTTCGACATCTCCGGCGACGAGCAGGAGGATGTCAACAATGGCGGCGTTGGTGAGATTTTGCCCGCTGGTGATGGTGCTGCTAGTGGTAATGCCACCGGTAAAGTTGTGAAAACGTACCTCCCGCGTCCGCCAAGGTGAGATGTCCGCCAATCTTCGTCCACGGTTCCAGTGTCCCAGCGCTTAACCGACTGATGTCAACAACCCAGCTGGGCGCCGACGATTACCACCTGCGGGTAAACAAAGGGTACATCCAGATCAGGGTGTCGACTAAATCCCACTTTACTTCTGTGGTGAGTACTTTGAAGCAGGAAAATGTCCAGTTTTACACCCACGGGACCAGTGACGAAACCCCGGTGAAAATCGTCCTTTCCGGTTTACCAGTGTTTCCGGTAGAAGACGTCAGGCGGGAACTCGAAGATGTGTTCCTTCGTCCCACAAGTGTACGCCAGATGGGGAAATCGAAGCACGGCGATTACGCGCTGTACCTGCTGCAGTTTGAGAAGGGAACCGTGAAACTTCAGGAGCTGCAACAAATCAAGGCGCTGTTCAACGTGATCGTCCGTTGGAGGCACTACTCCAAGAAGAAGTCGGACGTCGTCCAGTGTTTCCGGTGCCAGCAATACGGCCACGGGATGAGAAACTGCCATCTGGAGGCCAAGTGCGTGAAGTGTGGTGAGCGCCACCAGACGACCGCATGCGCACTCCCCGCGCGTGCTGACGTTGTGGTCAACGACGACCGCTCGCAAATCCGTTGTGCTAACTGCAACCAAAACCACACAGCGAACTACAAGGGTTGCCCCACCCGCCTCAAGTACCTGCAGGACTTGAAGGCCAAAAAGAAGACGAGTCCCGCCGGCAGAAGCAACCTTCCGAAGGTGTCTGCAGTTCCTGCGCCTGCTCCCAGGCCACCGGGTGGTGACTTGAGCCAGCTGCTCGGAAGCATCGCGAATCCTGGGGTCTCGTACTCACAAGCCGTGCAGGGCCAGCCCGAGTCGTCAACCTTGTTCACCGTCGAGGAGTTCATGTGCCTAGCCAGTGAACTCTTCACTAGGCTTTCGAAGTGCCAATCGAAGGCCATGCAATTCCTCGCCCTCAGCGAGCTCATCATCAAATTTGTTTATAATGGCCAACCTTAGCTCGCTGAAGGTGTTGAATTGGAACTGCCGTTCCATCCGCAACAAGGTTGTGGAATTTTTCCACTTCCTTGAAACTCACCAGATTGATATCGCTGCAATCACAGAGACCTGGCTGCAGCTCAAAAACTCGATGTATCATGAGCACTACACTATCGTGCGTGCGGATCGCGAATCGACGGAGGCCACCCGGGGGGGAGGAGTGGCACTTCTGGTGCGAAACGGTATCAACTTCTCCAAGCTGGAAACCTCGACCCGTGCAATCGAGTCTGTTGGGATCACAGTCAAGACGGACCCGGCACCAGTTAACATCTTTGCCGTCTACTACCCCGGTTCTCCTCGCAGGGCAACGCTCAGCCAGCTTCGACGCGATATCCGCCAACTCAGCAGTATCGATGGGCCATTCTTCCTGGTGGGTGACCTGAACGCGCGACATAGGATGTGGAACTGTGCCAGGGCCAACAAAGCAGGACAAATCTTGCACCAAGAGTACGAGTCCAAGGACATCTACATACACGCTCCGGATACTCCCACCCGCTGCCCCGCTGGACGAGGAGGCCTTCCACGTTGGACCTGGTCATCTCAAACAACCAGGTGCAGATGTCGAAGCCGATAACGCACGTTGAACTGTCGTCGGACCATCTGCCGGTCACCTTTACGATCGACGTTGATGTTCCAGTCACCCCGGCTGGAAGACTCGTGCGATGCTTCGACAGAGCGAACTGGAGCACTTTTGCTCGCTCGATCGAGCGGGAGGTCGACCTTAACGCTAGCTGGATCAACACTCTAGATCGCTCGGAGAAAATCGACGACGCCATCGACAAGTTCACCGCCATCCTCAAAGCTGCTGAGGAAGCCGCTGTCCCTTCGCGTAGGATCCTACCTCAGAAGAAGGACATTCCCGACGAGCTGAAGCTGCTAATCCGGCTGAGGAACGTGCGGCGTAGACAGTTCATCCGAAGACGGGACCCGATCATCGGTGCGGTGGTGACCCACCTGAACAACGTCATCAGCACCAAAAGCGCCGAACACCGCTACAAAAATTTCGGCTCCTTGCTAAGGACGCTGGACAACGGCAGCAACAAGTTCTGGAAGCTTACCCGCAACCTCCGGAACACGGTCAAGCACAGCCCCCCGCTGAACGTCAACGGAGACCTCGTAGTGAGCCCTTCAGCGAAAGCCGAAGCGCTCGCGAGTGCGTTCGCCGCTGCACACAACAACGAGCATCCAGGTGATCCCGAAACATCGGCCGCTGTGGAGCACGCGCTTGGCCACATCCGAGCGACAACGACTCCCGTGCCTCCGGCCGCCCTTGTTAAGCCGAAAGAGGTCAAGGCGATCATCCGCACGCTCAAAAACCGGAAGTCTCCAGGGCAAGACGGAATCCGGAATACGTGCCTCAAGCAGCTGCCAAGAAAAGGGTTGGTCGTCCTGACCAAAATCTTTAACGCTTGCCTGGCCTTGGGCTACTTTCCGGCTCGTTGGAAGCACGCAAACGTGATCGCCATCCCAAAGGCGAACAAGGACATAACCAATCCAGGTAACTACCGCCCGATCAGCCTTTTGAGCAGCCTGAGCAAACTCCTGGAACGGGTGATCCTCGCCCGGATAAACCGTCACCTGGAGACGGAGCAAATCGTCCCGCACGAGCAGTTCGGCTTCAAGCCGGGGCATTCGACGGTGCACCAACTCGCCCGCATCTCGGAGATGGTGAAGCGCGGCTTCCTGGCGGGAAATCGACCGGCATGATCCTTCTCGACGTCGAAAAGGCCTACGACTCCGTGTGGCAGGACGCCGTGGTCTACAAGCTCTTCCGCTCAAACCTCCAGCTGTTCCTGGTCAAGATCGTCGAGTCGTTCCTGACGAATCGGTCGTTTACGGTGACGGTGAATGGCGAGCGTTCCTCCGTCCACAACATCCCCTTCGGCGTGCCCCAAGGATCAGTTCTGAGCCCGACTCTCTACAACATCCTCACCTCCGACGTGCCGATGATCGATGGAGTGTCGTACGCATTCTTTGCGGATGACACTGCATACTTGGCATCGGATAAGGACCCGAAGATCGTCGTCACCCACCTCCAAGCGGCACAGAACAACCTCGAGGAGTTTCAGCGGAAGTGGCGCATCAAGCTGAACGCTGGGAAAACCCAGTCCATCTTCTTCACCAGGAGGCGTGCTGCTCGGCACCTTCCCCGCAGATCGATCAGCGTCAACGGCCAGCCTGCGACGTGGGACGATGAAGTCAGGTACCTGGGTGTGGTGCATGACAAGAAGCTGAAGTACGACAAGCACGTGAACAACATCATCGAGAAGGTGGATCGTTCCACCAAGGCGCTCTACTCCCTGCTTAATCGGCGGTCGAAGCTGAGTATTAAGAACAAGTCGCTCGTGGTCAAGTGCATCATCCGTCCAATGCTGACCTACGCTGCTGCGGTCTGGGGCAACTGCGCCAAATCGCACCGTAAGCGACTCCAGGTGAAGCAGAACAAGCTGCTAAAGATGGTGCACAACTTGGACCCGTGGTACCCCACCGACGATCTACACGAGCTGGCCGGCGTCGACACCATCGACGCAAGCATCGAAAAGGCAACGAGAACCTTCAGGACTTCCTGTGGGATGTCAATGAATCCGCTCATCGAAGCACTCCTCCATCAAAAACTGTGATATTAGTCTTAAGCCAAACATAGATCTAGGGTTTTTTCTCAAAATTTATTTTCCCTAAAAGAGCACGCAGCTAGCAACATCTAAACATAGAAACATGTACCCTCCCTGTAAATGCTTATGAATTGATCTCAGTTGAAAGGTTCTCCAAATCTCTGAATTGCAAATGTAACATCCTGGAGCAGAACTGTTAAATTCTAATAAACACCAATTGAATTGAATTGAATTAATCTCTCCAAAACAACCAACCATTTTCTAATGACCATATCTCAGCAAATAATGGTCCGATTTTAATACATGAAAATTTCGTGAAATTTTCCGATCTTTTCGAAAAAAATATTTTGAATTTTTTTAAAACAAGACTAGCATTTTAAATGGGCGTAATATTCAATGTTTGACCCTTTTCACGAATGTTTCTTGTATTTACATTGATAATCGGACCTTAATTGCTGAGATATCGTCATTAGAAAATGGTGGATTATTTTGTTGAGATTGAGAAAACTTCAATTTTCGTGTTTATTTTTCTTAAAGCGGCATTAGAGAATAATGTCAAACTTGTTTTTGCATGAAACTTTGATTTTTTCCAAAAATCACTATTTTTCAAAAATTCATAACTCGGCGGCAGATTTTTTGACCATGTCAAACTTATCAAAAAATCTCGAAAATCAAAAAAAAAAGAATAATGTCAAACTTGTTTTTGCATGAAACTTTGAATTTTTCCAAAAATCACTATTTTTCAAAAATTCATAACTCGGCGGCAGATTTTTTGACCATGTCAAACTTATCAAAAAATCTCGAAAATCAAAAAAAACGTATTTTGGGAAATTGAGTTTTAGTAAAAAAAAAAGTAGATTAAAAAATCTGCAAAAAAAAAATTCGTGTACCTATTTTTTTCTAAAAAACCTCAACAATACCAACAACTTAGCCGAAGACACCAAATTGATCAGAAAATTCACTCAAAAGTTACAGCTGTTTTAGTATTTACATACCATTTTTGTATGAACAGCTGCCAAAATTGTATGGAGACTTGTATGGGTGAACCTATGACGCAAAATAGCTTATTTGGTCATAGGGAAGGCCCCCACAAAGTTTAAATCAAATCAAAAAATACAAAAGATAAAAATGGTTGAAATCGGCCAATTTCGTAGAAATTGCTCATTAGTTAAATTAAGCAGATAAAAATTCTACGAAATTTCCAAATTTGTTACATTCGTTTTTTTTGCAATGATTATTTTGTGTCAAAGGGTTATATTTCTTGACTTATGTATCTTGACCTACTGATATCTATCTATCTATCTATCTATTTATCTATCTATTTATCTATCTATCTATCTATCTATCTATCTATCTATCTATCTATCTATCTATCTATCTATCTATCTATCTATCTATCTATCTATCTATCTATCTATCTATCTATCTATCTTTCAATCTTGTTTACATTTATCAAAAAAATAATTTAAATATTAAAAAAAATTAAATAAAGATACAAAAAATTACAATTTTTCTTCATAGTAATATAATTTTAAGAAAAAAAATCTGGTCAAAACTATATCTTTTTCAAATAACTTTTTCGTAAAACTCAGAAAACTTGTGAAAAATACATGCAAATCCCTTATTTTAATACAATTTTTGTTCTTGTCTGCTCTACAACTTTGTAGAACATTGTTACAGTCTCAAAAGTAACCCTGCAAAGTTAGATAAATCATATAATTTAAAAATGAAAATTTATGTTTGGGGTGAAAAAAAATTCTCCCTGGGTAATTGCAGGTACGGTTTATTTTTTATGAAATTACATGTTTGACCATTTTTGACAATAAATGATTTCAAACATTTTTTTTTAAGTATGTTTTATTTTCGGAATTTAAATCAGATTAATTTAAAATCAGTGCAATGGAGAGTATAAACCAACATAAATTCGAGAATTTTTATAAAACGAATGTAGCTACGAATCATTTATAAAATTGTCAAACAATTTTATGAATAATTCGTTATTTATTTTGTATGTGTGATGCAAAATCCAATTGTATTTTTATTAAATGAAAAAAAAAATAAGCAAGATTTTCAATTAATTTGAACAATAAATGAAACTCGGCTTTCAACAGAATACGTTATCAATCTTAGCGGGGAATTCATTCAAATACTCATATTTGCCATGTCTTACATACAAAATATTAATAAATATTAATGTAAGAGACACTTAATCAGCACTTTCATTCGACTACTGCATTGAAAATCCGATTTAAACTGAAATCAAATAGTGATTAGAAAATCAGCAAATTGGATAAAAGTAGCTCCAAATCCTCCAAATCCTTCACCTTCCAAAGGTATGTTTGTTTTCGGCAACAATTCCAAACATAATGTTGATCAATAGCAATCTTCTTACCTCAATGCGACCATTTATGTTAATTCCTCCCTCCCCGCTCTAGCCACAACCTAATCGGGCTTCAAATCGATTTGATCTCTAATTCATCTAATCACCACCATTTGACGGAGAGCAGCCCAGACAAACCAAGCTCATTAATTACACGCAATAATCAGCAACCACAATTCCAAATCCGAAGGGTGTACCGCCACCAACCCAGAGTGTTTGATTGCAATCACCACCAACGTCTCGGCCATGCAACTGCAATGGGTTTACGGGGCAGTGCACATCTATCAAAGCTCATTTACCTCAAGCCACAAATCCAATTGTTTTGTTTGTGTGCGAGGGTGTTTGTACTTGTGTATTAAGACGGGTGGGAAAGTTGGACAAAGGTTGGCCACGTGTTCCACTTTCGGGGGGAAGGAGCTGCTTCTGGAGACACCATAATTCATCCTGTGCTGTAAACTATTCAGATCACGTGTTTACTTCATTGAATCGAGAGAATGGTTCGGTCAATCGTGTTTTGTAAGATTATCAACATTTTTATACGAATTTTCGTTTGTCTGTATTTAAATTTTGTGAGGAATTAAGAATTTTTTAAGTGATTTTTTTTTTGATAAATCCATGGATCAATTGGACGGTTTTATAGCCACAAGTATCGGTACTATTATTTAGCTAAATCATCGCTAAACAATTCACACAACCTCCTATGCTTTCCGTTGAACAGGTCCAAACACGGACAGGTCTTCGGTTTCACACGGCAAAGGATTCATTCGATTTGCCGCATGGCTGATCCACCTGGAACACGGAAAAGTTAAGTTTTATGATTTATATGTTTCCATATCTTCTTAAAAATAAACTTTAAGAATGAAAAAATAGCAATTTAAAAACATCTACAAGTAAAACTAATTTCATCAAAATAATCTCCGTGTGCACACTTTAGCAGTAACTAAGCATATGTAAGTTCCTGAGGGCAACGCCACCACCGAGCGGTGGCATGTGGCTGACCTAAGCTTAGCAGAGTTTTGGTTAGCCCTGAAGGTTGGGAAAAGGGATTGTGCAAATTGTCGTCGGCTGCCGCTCTCCAGAGTGCAATTAACATGATAAATGGATACATAATCGGATGCACTGTGTTTACATTAGATGTCTTCCAACTGGAAGAGCACCGATGGAGTATAATACCAAACGAAGGAGAAACAACGGTAATAATGTGTGAAAATGACGTTATAGTGAAATGTTTCTATCAAAATTTAATTAATCTAAATCATTCAAATATAAAATGTCGGCACATCTCAAAAGTGCCAATCCCTGTAAAGCTTAGGTGACGTGGGATTAATTAAACCTTTGTTCTTAAAATACACTTGGCCTAAACAACAGAAACCATCAGCCTCAAACAATGTATCCCCACCGCATTGCAATTAATCGCTAACAAACGAAGGATGATAGTATGTTTCTGTCACTGAATGGGCGTTTATTCAGTCAGTTCTTTCACTTTATAGCAACAAATGTTCTTTCAATCCGCACCTGAATGACAATTTTATCGATTCCGTTCAGTGCGTTGAACAATGATTGTTAAACTCTTCATTCATGTTGATGGCAATAGTATCAATGATAAATTGTTACTTTGAATGGTAGAAAAATTACAATCTACATTATCACACCCTTTGGCAAAGAGTTGTAACATAAATGTGGTTATTCAATAGCACGGTTGTACAGATCGTAACATTAAGTGGAAAATGGATTTTCGAGTAAGTGCCCCACTTTGGTTTTGGTTGAATTTAAGAGAGATTTACAGTAAGGGTGCTTTGAACAATTTAACTTTTCAGAAATGATTCTTGAATTATTTCTCTTCTACAAAGTTTTTCCTTTGACTGCCATCTTGAAGCAAAAAAAAACGCAATTTTTAACCAAAATATCTCGAAAAAACCAACTTAATCCACCTGTGTGGTTGATGCCTTCCTAACTTTTTACCAACA
This sequence comes from Culex quinquefasciatus, assembly GCF_015732765.1. Lineage (NCBI taxonomy): Eukaryota > Metazoa > Arthropoda > Insecta > Diptera > Culicidae > Culex > Culex quinquefasciatus. The sequence goes on along the minus strand of NC_051862.1, from coordinate 172,789,269 downwards.
ATGGGCAATATGAGTGGTAAGGACACATATTTCAGCTATTTTTTTAGGTCCAGAAAAATAAGTACACAGATATAACTTAACTTGTCATAACTCAAGACAGGGTTGCCAGATTTTCTATTATGTGGACTCGTTGGAAAGGTTTCTTGATTACCTAACCAACGATGGGTTGGATGATGGATCCGGACCTCGTTTACATGCATATAAGTGAGACCCGGCTTCAAAAAAGTACATAAATATCACTTAAGTGGTCATAACTCGAGACAGGGTTGCCAGATCTTCAATGTTGTGGACTCGTTGGAAAGGGCTCTTGATAACCTAACCAACGAAGGGTCGGATGATGGATCCGGACATCGTTTACATGCATTTAAGTGAGATCCGGCTTCAAAAAAGTACATAAATATCACTTAAGTGGTCATATCTCGAGACAGGGTTGCCAGATTTTCAATTATGTGGACTCATTGGAAAGGTCTCTTGATTACCTAACCAATTATGGGTCGGATGATGGTTCCGGACATCGTTTACATGCATTTAAGTGAGATCCGGCTTCAAAAAAGTACATAAATATCACTTAAGTGGTCATAACTCGAGACAGGGTTGCCAGATCTTCGATGTTGTGGACTCGTTGGAAAGGTCTTTCAATTATCTAACCAACGATGGGTCGGATGATGGATCCGGACATCGTTTACATGCATATAATTGAGATCCGGATATATGTGAAAACACATTTTTATACATAACTTTTGAACTACTTATCGAAACTTCAAACAATTCAATAGCGATGTATGGGACCCTAAACCAAGTCGAATACAACTGGTTCGATCAAAATCGGTTCAGCCAGTGCTGAGAAAACTTGGCAAGACTTTTGAACACATACATACATACACACACACACACATACACACACACACACACACATACACACACACACACACATACACACACACACAGACATTTGTTCAGTTTTCGATTCTGAGTCGATATGTATATATTAAGGTGGGTCTTCGAACTTTTAATAAAAAGTTCAGCTGCTCTAAAGGATTATAGCCTTACCTCAGTGAGGAAGGCAAAACGCCTGTCAAATTTTAAGCGCCACGTTGCATTCTCAAGGGAAGATTAACCTCCACAAAATCTTTAAAAAACACAGGAGTTTTTCTCTTTTAACTTAAGTTTTCAAAATTTGAACATTCTTATTTTCTAGGGAAAAGTGTATGGGACCACCCTAACGAAATTAGCAAATTGTCCATCATTATGTTTTCTAGGTGACTTTGCCCGCTGAATCTGAATCAGAAATCAAAATGTCAAATTAAAACAAAAATCCGAAATATATTCTTGGAAAGCTAAATTTTCAAAAGCACCCTAATCGTGAACCACCCTCATTTTAAACCAAACAAAAAAAATCCCCGACTTCTCTTCGCTTTTCGTGAAACTTTGTCATAAGAGGTAATTTTTGTCCCTAAGCATGAATCCGAGCTCCATTTTGTGATATCTCGTTACGGAGGGTGGAACGACCTCTTCTATTTTAGAACGAATGGTGATGGTTTTGGGATCTGGTGTCAAAAATTTGACGCCCGATTTGATGGTTGTTCAGAACTAAAAAACTAATTTTCATTGACAAAAATAATTATAATTTTGCCACTTTTCGTTGTTCAACTGTAATTTTTTTCAAGTCATTTCATTTTAAGGGGAATTTCATGAATTCTTCGAATCTGCAAAAATCCAGAAGAGTGATTGTTTCACATGAAAAAAAAAATTAAAATTTCGTATTGTTCTAACTTTGTTTAGTTGTTTTAAAGGGTATAACAATGTTACACAAAGTTGTTTAGCAGCCATTTAAAAAAAATGATTTACAGTATGTAAAAAAAGTATGTACACCCCTGTGGCACATAATGGGATAAAACATGCACAATATTTAAAGTATGAAAGAAACTTACTATTACGTTTTGTTTAAAAACTCGAGTTGCAAACCATTTTTGGGAATTTTTTGTTGTATGAAAACATTGTTTCTGACATCCTAATCTATCATTCTAGGGGTGAGCACCAAAGATTTGACAACTTTTCATTTTTTTGGGATGGCCTATTGGTTCACCCATACAAAAATCCATACAATTATGGCAGCTGTCAATACAAAAATGGTACATAACTATTCAAACAGCTTTAACTTTTGAGTGAATTTACTGATCAATTTGGTTTCTTTGGCAAAGTTGTAGGCATTGTTGAGGAATATTGAAAAAAATAGGTACACGGAAAAAAATTGCAGATTTTTTATTCAACTTTTTTTTCACCAAAAACTCAATTTCCCAAAACATGTATTTTTGATTTACGAGATTTTTGATATGTTTTGGGGACAAAAACTTGCAGCTTTTGAGCTATAGAGAAACATGGTCAAAAATCTGCCACCGTGTGCTGTACATTTTTGAAAAAATAGTAATTTTTTACCCCAACTGTGTTATAAGATTAAGCAAACATAACAGTTATGGATTTTTTACCACCCTTTTCCTAGATTTGAAGATTTGAAACAAACAATTTCTATGCTACCAAGTTAGTATCTGAAACATTCATAGTTGTAAGGAAAATCCAAATCTCTATACGAGCACAAATGAAACAAAATTGTAACATGCTATCTTGACAAATAAAAGTTGAATTGAATTGAAATAGTATTTTTTTTGGATAAAATCGAAAATGAATATAAAATCAAATTATAATAAAATGGTTAATGAAAAATTGAATTTGCAATCAAAAAATACCTCACAGATTTTTTGATAAAAGATATAGCCACCAAAAATTACATTTTAGCGAAATATTTGCCGTTTTTCGATTTAAAAAAAATAGTGACCTTGAAAGACCATTCCCAAAAATATTTTTTTTAGGTTCAGAAAATTGGCTATAAAATTGTCTAAGAGACTTGAAGATTGGACCTCTGCTTGCTGAAGGCTAGTATGCAGATCGGAAAGAAAGGGGTCAAGAAACAGCTTGACGAACAGCAGAACAAAGGAGAGGGAGCGATTTCTTGGGGCTTTTCTTCACCCCCTCTGACTTGCTTGCGCTGCCGCTGCTGCCCATTTGATTTTTTTTCTTGACCGGTTCCTTCCGAAGTACGTATACTGCTTGAGATACAATGGCTTTAAGAAAAAGAAACAGGAAAATTGAAGTTTTCCAAGTCTCACCCAAAAAACCCACCATTTTCTATTGTCGATATCTCAGCAACTAATGGTTTGATTTTCAATGTTAAAACATGAAATATTCGTGAAATTTTTCGATCTCTTTAAAAACAATATGTAAGTCTTGATTATAAAAAATTGAGAATATTGTATCCGAACAATATCGTACAAACAGTATGAAATTTGTATTTTTTTTCCAAAAATCACTGTTTTTTTTTCAAAAATGTATAACTTGGCAGCAGATTTTTTGACCATGTTTCTCTATAACTCAAAATATGCGGGTTTTTGTCCCCTAAAACAAATCAAAAAATATCGAAAATCAAAAAGTGCATTTGTTGGTAAATTGAGTTTTTGTGAAAAAAAAATTGAATAAAAAATCTGCATTTTTTCCGTGTACCTATTTTTTCTCAATAGTCCTCTATAATACAAAGGCAAAGTTGTAGCCCAAGACACCAAATTGATCTGGAAATTCACTCAAAAGTTACAGTTGTTTGAGTATGTATGTACCATTTTTGTATGGGCAGCTGCCAAAATTGTATGGAGACATGTATGGGTGAACAATGACATAAAATAGCTTTCTTAGGCGTCCGAAGGTTATGTGTGGTGAGTAGGGTGCCCAGAAAAAATAACCCCCTGCTCCACAAGCGGAACAATGTATTTCGGGTTATTTTAAGCACCTGTGCAAATTTTGAGCAAAATTGGTTGAGATTAAGCCATTGAGCCTAAAGTTGGTGAACAAATGTTTGTCATACAAAAATGACTTTTTTAAATCGCTTATAACTTTCCAGGATTAAGTTTTACAGCTTTGATTTGTTCTACAATTAGATTTGCAATAATAATCTCACTTTTGAGAATTTTTGGATGGAAGTAGCGCACCATGTAGACCAAACCGTACACTGAAATAAAAAAAAAGTACCAAATTCCTTAATTATAGGAATTTGCCTCCTTTTTTATTAAATAATCCAAAAAACTCAATTACTAAATAAAAAACTAACTAAATCCACCTATGTGGTTGGAGCCTTCCTCACTTATTACCAACAATTGCTGATATGATAGAATTGTACATAAATTTCATCTATTTTTAGGATCCAGAATAAAAAAGTACATAAATATCACTTAAGTGGCCATACCTCGAGACAGGGTTGCCAGATCATCAATGTTTTAAACTTGTTGGAAAGGTCTTTTGATAACCTAACCAACGATGGGTTGAATGGTGGATCCGGACATAGTTTACATACATTTAAGTGAGACCCGGCTTCAAAAAAGTTCATAAATGTCACTTAAGTGGCCATATCTCGAGACAGGGTTGCCAGATCTTCAATGTTTTGGACTCGTTTGAAAGGTATTTTGATAACCTAACCAACAATGGGTCGGATGGTGGATCCGGACATGGTTTACATACATTTAAGTGAGATCCGGCTTCCAAAAAGTACATAAATATCACTTAAGTGGCCATACCTCGAGACAGGGTTGCCAGATCTTCAATGTTTTGGACTCGTTGGAAAGGTCTTTTGATAACCTAACCAACGATGGGTTGAATGGTGGATCCGGACATAGTTTACATACATTTAAGTGAGACCCGGCTTCAAAAAAGTTCATAAATGTCACTTAAGTGGCCATATCTCGAGACAGGGTTGCCAGATCTTCAATGTTTTGGACTCGTTGGAAAGGTATTTTGATAACCTAACCAACAATGGGTCGGATGGTGGATCCGGACATGGTTTACATACATTTAAGTGAGATCCGGCTTCCAAAAAGTACATAAATATCACTTAAGTGGCCATACCTCGAGACAGGGTTGCCAGATCATCAATGTTTTAAACTCGTTGAAAAGGTCTTTTGATAACATAACCAACGATGGGTTGAATGGTGGATCCGGACATAGTTTACATACATTTAAGTGAGATCCAGCTTCAAAAAAGTACATCAATATCACTTAAGTGGGCATATCTCGAGACAGGGTTGCCAGATCTTTAATGTTTTGAACTCGTTGGAAAGGTCTTATGATAACCTAACCAACGATGGGTCGGATGATGGACCCGGACATGGTTTACATACATTTAAGTGAGATCCGGATATATGTGAAAACACATTTTTATACATAACTTTTGAACTACTTATCGAAACTTCAATCTGTATAAAACTCGATCTATGGGACCCTAAACCAAGTCGAATGCAACAGGTTCGGGTCAAATCGGTTCAGCCAGTGCCGAGAAACATGAGCTAGTTTGTTGGTCACATACATACATACACACACACATACACACACACATACACACACATACACACACACATACACATAGACATTTGTTCAGTTTTCGATTCTGAGTCGATATGTATACATGAAGGTGGGTCTACGACGTTTTTATACAAAGTTCATTTTTAGAGCAGGATTATAGCCTTACCTCAGTGAGGAAGGCAAAAAGGAGCCTAAATTCATATAATTAAGGAATTTGGTACTTTTTTTGCCTTCCTCACTGAGGTAAGGCTATAATCCTGCTCTAAAATGGAACTTTTTATTTAAAGCTCCAAAACCCACCTTGATGTATACATATCGACTCAGAATCGAAAACTGAACAAATGTCTGTGTGTATGTGTGTGTGTATGTGACCAATAATGTCACGCAGTTTTCTCAGCACTGGCTGAACCGATTTTGACCAAACTAGTCGTATTCGACTTGGTTTAGGGTCCCATACGGTGCTATTGAATTGTTTGAAGTTTCGATAAGTAATTCAAAAGTTATGTATAAAAATGTGTTTTCACATATTTTCGGAAGTTGAATAAATGGCAGTAAACTGAACCAAACATCATCATATTATACATCGTTAGTTAGGTAATTGAAAGGCCTTTCAAACGAGTCCAAAACATTGATAATCTGGCAACCCTGTCTCGAGTTATAACCACTTTAGTGATAATTATGTACTTTTTTGTAACCGGATCTCACTTAAATGTATGTAAACAATGTCCGGATCCATCATCCGACCCATCGTTGGTTAGGTAATCGAAAGACCTTTCCAACGAGTCCAAAACATTGACGATCTGGCAACCCTGTCTCGAGCTATGACCACTTAAGTGACATTTATTTACTTTTTTGTAGCCGGATCTAACTTAAATGTATGTAAACAATGTCCGGATCCATCATCCGACCCATCGTTGGTTAGGTATTCAAAAGACCTTTCCAACGAGTCTAAAACATTGACGATCTGGCAACCCTGTCTCGAGTTCTGACCACTTAAGTAACATTAATGTACTTTTTTGTAGCCGGATCTCACTTAAATGTATGTAAACAATGTCCGTTTCCACCATCCAACCCATCGTTGGTTAGGTATTCGAAAGACCTTTCCAACGAGTCTAAAACATTGACGATCTGGCAACCCTGTCTCGAGTTCTGACCACTTAAGTAGTATTTATGTACTTTTTTGTAGCCGGATCTCACTTAAATGTATGTAAATAATGTCCGGATCCATCATCCGACCCATCGTTGGTTAGGTTATCAAAAGACCTTTCCAACGAGTCTAAAACATTGACGATCTGGTAACCCTGTCTTGAGTTCTGACCACTTAAGTGATATTTATGTACTTTTTTGTAGCCGGATCTCACTTAAATGTATGTAAACAATGTCCGGATCCATCATCCGACCCATCGTTGGTTTGGTAATCGAAAGACCTTTCCAACGAGTCTAAAACATTGAAGATCTGGCAACCCTGTCTCAAGCTATGACCACTTAAGATGCCACTTATGAGCCCTTGCGGGCGCTCTAAAATTCTTTGTGTAAATATGTGTATTCGGCGCCGTCGCTCCGTGCCATACTTTCATACACTTAGGAGCCCAGGGCGACGAAGTCCTTGTATATGAAAAGGAAGACACTAGTGGTTGGTACTAGCAAAGGTGGCCGACAGCTATAAAGTCAACTTCGTTTTTATGAGCCCTTGAGTAATATGTGTGTTTTTTGTATTCCGGAACTTAACGAAATCAGACGAAATTTGTGTCCAAACCCATCATATCAGATATCACCCATTGTTGGAAAAGAGTGAGGAAGGCACCAACCACATAGGTGGATTAAGTTAGTTTTTTATTTCTGTGTAACAAAATGAGATTTTCCATGCATTTTTTCCCCATACAAATTTAACCTTCGAGTATCAATGGGTAAATGTAGAACGATTTTGCTCAGATTTGGCCCAGTGGCGAGTCACCCAGAACCTCTTTTACGCCAATGGACCGACGTTTTACTTCCCCATTTGATAGAAGGCCGGGACTCGTGGTGTAGGGGTAAGTGCATCTCACCCAGTCGGCCTGGGTTTGATCCCAGACGGTACCGGTGGCATTTTTCGAGTCGAGATTTGTCTGATCACGTCTTCCGTCGGATGGGAAAGTAAATGTTGGCCCCGGTCTGCAATTGCCTTAACAATCAAGCCTTCGGACACCTCGCAATCGAAAACGCCAAGGCAATGCTGTAAAGCGAATAACCTGATTTTTTTTTTTTGAGTCAGGCAATTATTTTCTGAAAAATAAGCAATTTTGCATGCACTAGGGATTGTTTCAGAAGCATCTTCGAGCGATGAGCACCTCACAATTGTTCAAAATCGATCCAAATGTATCGCGCAAATTTTTCGTGTCATTATTTTCAACCCTCTTCCCTCCAGGACAAGACAAAGTTTCCCAATTAATGTTGCCCAGCTTAGTGCTTTAATCATACTTTTCCCGGCCGCTAATCATTCGCCATGATGGAAATGTTTCTGCTTTTGTTCTACAAAGCAGCAGATTTCCCTTCCATTGGAATGCCAATTGTGACGTCCGTTCAGCAGAAAACGGCGAGAGAGAGTTTGCAAATTACACAAACTTTTAACCCAAGCTCCCGTTAACGCACCCCCACACACTGAATGTGATGGGTTGATTTACCCCAGAATTTCCCATTCAACTTGCTCTTTGCCAGGTTGACGGGTTTTGTGAAAATTAATTTAAATCTCACACGCTTTGTTCTTTATTTTAATTTTTGCTCTCCTTCCAACAATAACGGAGCTTTTCTGGGTGCGTGGGAGGAAGGCCAAAGTTCAAGGGAAAACAAATTCGCTTCGTTTGAGCGTGATGTGTGCGTATATAAAAGTTTGTGACTGCGTCGGTGTGTGAGTTTGTTTTGCAGTTTTTTGGGGAGCAAAATTGCTCATTTAATTTGTGCGAGTGCTGCCATTGATCTTGCGGGCCCCGCGGGCATGCTGACTTGAGCTGGTTGAAGTTGCAGTTTCGACTCGAGAGCACCAGCCAAAATACTTCTTTGATGTTTTTAAGCTTCGCTGTCGCGTTCCAAGCGTGCTGGTGAAGGCTTTCAAACTTTGAAGGTGTTTTGAACTTAAGTCATGTGTTGATGACACTGGATTTTAGGGATTCTCAAAAATTATGGTGACCGGTTTATTAAATATTTGAACAACAAACTCAATCGAAATCACCCGTTTGATCAAAGTTACAAGGAAATCAAGGGGGGTTGGGGCATTTTATCCGATTTCGTGTGAGTTGGCGTAAAATTACCAATATTAGATAATTTTTCTTAAACTTCTTGACCAGACGATGAAAATGAAAACTCTCTTTTCCACGGTTCAGTTTTGCTGGAATTTTCAATTAAATTTCAGCCTCATTGAATTTTAAATATAAAACTTCTCGTTTGAATATGGCAACAACAAAAAAACAGCATAACATCGTTGCAAACACTTTGTTAGCCATTCGTAGGCTGGTCAACAAATGCTAAATTATGGTTATCAATTCCACTGAATTATGTCAGCCACGTTCGGTAAAGGTTATGTTTCACCTACACTAATACAAACAAGGGTGACAGTGTTCAATCATTCAACAAATTTGACCGCCATTTTCAACCCTTGTCATGTGTGCTTTTTGCTTTCATTTAGAATTCAAGTTTATGTGTTTAAGCACACATGCACAGAAACACACGTTCACACTTGCCGGCAGCAATTATTAAATTCAAATTGAAAATTAGCATGCACAAAAAAATGCCCACACACACAAACACGCCGACATCCGACGCAAACGCCCGCTTTTGTGTGTATGTTTTCCAATTTTTCAATGACACTGCAAATGATGACAAAAGCGCGATAAAATTATAATCTCGTTCGGGTGTGCGTGTGTGTGCGATCGCACACGCACAAACGTTCGGGGAAACCGCGATTTTCCACGCGTTTCAAGTCGACGAGCACAAACAAACAAACGCACACACACACACACTCGTACAAATTCGCTGAAGAAGGGTGGTTTCGGGGAACACTTTTTGCCACTTTGGTCACAATTATAACAACGCGGAGAAGAGAGCGGATTGTTAATTATCAATTTGCGGATATTAATTTAACGTGTTTTAACGGTTGCCGGTTAAATATTTTATACGTGTGGAATTAAGCGTTGTGTGTGTGCATATGTGTGACCGGCTAATTAAGCGCTGACAGTTGACGTCGAAGCTGCTGAAGGTTGGTTACGTGACGCCAATTTTAAAATTTTCAAGGAGATGGGGAATGATGTTTGGTAATTGTTTTTTTTTTTCTGGTTTGTCTACTTTGAAGAATAGTTCTGATTATTTTGTCTTTTTTTAATTTATATCGTAAAGCTTGTCTTGGACAAATGGTATCCGTGGTGTTACATTATTCCCTTAAATTCCACTGTGTAAAATGAAACTATTTTGCCACACAATTTCTTTCCATACAATTTAATAAGCAGGTCATACCAGCTTGAGAAGGGATTTTCTGATCGATTTTGTCTCTAGAACAAAATGTTGTAAACGGAGAAAAACGAGTTCCCAAAATCGTGAACATGCGTCCATGAAAATGAGAACAACGAACAAAGCCCAGCACGATTTTTTTTAACGTACCATGAGATTTTATTGTGATTTTTATACAATGTTGACCATAACTTTTTACTCAACTTCGAAAATATTTGTTAATATTTCATTTATCATTTTCTTTTTTCCTTAAATCAATCTAAAATATCAAAACATTAAGCAAAAATTAAGGCAAATTCGGGAATGGTGAGTGTGGGGCACGTAATGAATGAATGCTCCCTACTGTCAAACTAGCCCCCCGTCGAAGGTCGATCAACTAGTCGACGAAGCAAGGTTGACTCGGCCTCTTTCCGGTACAAGCATTCAACGAGGCAAGTCGCTCCTGGGGCAAGCTCTCCCGGACCAGGCGAGTTTCTACAGTGAGAGATTTTTTGTCAAAAAAATGTGTAATTTAACAACCGGAACATGTAAAGTTTTTCATCATTTTCTGGTAAATCTTCATCAGGTTAACATGTTGACACATTTTTTAGGTAAAATAACTCAAAACAGAGGTAATATTCAACTAACCAAATTTTGAACCATCTATAAGCAATTTTATTTGCTGTGCAATCTTCTAAAAATATTCAAGACCAATTTGTAACTTGCAAATCAATGCTACAAAATTTCAACAGTTTTTCTTAGTATGTTGATGTATGCCTGAGAACAATTTGAGCACTTTTAAATCCTTTTAATTACAAAATACACAACTGCTCCACTATTTTGCCTTCCTTACTGAGGTAAGGCTATAATCCTGCTCAAAAAATAAACTTTTGAAAAACAGCTCGTAGACCTTTATTCATGTATACCTATCGACTCAGAATCGAAAACTGAACAAATGTCTGTGTGTGTATGCACACTTCGAAAAAATCATGTAATTTTATGTTTATTTGATGCACATATCTGGAGCGTTAAACAAGACGCAACATTACATCTGTTTTGAAAATTACACGACTCAATTTGTCAGCCGCTTTGGTCGTGTAAAATTACATGAATCGCTTTTCTGTTGGAAATGATTCTTATTGGACATTGTTCATTCTTATTGGGTGTGCAAAAAAACGACATGTACAGAGAAAGTAATTATTTTATTCGTTTAATTTTACAAAAACTGCATAGATTTTCAACAAACACTACATTTTTCGACACTTTGCACAAATATAAACATTTTTACCTTCACAATCTCTACTTTTCACTGATTTTCCCTACAAATCCTTCAGCAGCGGCTAGCCGGTTCTGATGATCACTTTTGTCACTTCCCCCAGCACGGTTTTTAAAACTTCTTCAGGAACTTTCACAATCCTGGCATTTGTACGGCTAGAAACGGCCTTATCCATGGTGCTGACGCTGATTGCCGATTCTTTTCCGCTGCCGTTGCGATGCGGTCTCCGGGAGAAGCGACAGCTGCGAACGATTTTGGGGAATCTGTAGCAAAAAAAGAAATGATTACTTTAGATTTCATTAGAAACTAATAACACCCAGTATACTGACCTTAGTAAACGACTTCAAACAGCCCCACCTGCCTTTTCCGGCCAAGAATCTTTCTCAGAACGCTCCGAAAAGGTTCCGAGTCTCACGATCTCCGTTTTCTAATGTTTACAAACATGGCCGACCATGCCAAACGAGGCCAGTCTTGACAGCAACAATTATAGCTTATGTGACGCAAAATTACATCATAAATGACGCTCCAGCTATGTGCATTTTATAAGACGTAAAATTAAGACTGGAGTGATGGACCAATGATGTAATATCACATTTTCAATAAAATTGGTGTCATGTGTAGCATTACGTCAAATCAGACACATTTTTATATTGAAAAGTCAATTACAGTTAATAAATTTAAGTGAGATTCGTGTTTACGTTGGATGTAAAATTAATATTTTTTTAGTGTGTGTGTGTGTTTGTGTATGTATGTATGTGTCCAATAATCTTGCCAAGTTTTCTCAGCACTGGCTGAACTGATTTTGATCCAGCCAATTGCATTCAACTTGGTTTAGGGTCTCATACATCGCTATTGAATTGTTTGAAGTTTCGATAAGTAGTTCAAAAGTTATATATATAAAAATGTGTTTTCACATAAATCCGAATCTCACTTATCTGTATAAAAACTTTGTCCGGATCCACCATCCGACCCATTGTTGGTTAGGTTATCAAAAGACCTTTCCAACGTGTCCAAAACATTGAAGATCTGGCAACATTGTCCCGAGAAATGGGCACTTAAGAGTTATTTATGTACTTTTTGGAAGCCGGATCTCACTTAAATGTATGTAAACTATGTCCGGATCCACCATCCGACCCATCGTTGGTTAGGTTATCAAAAGACCTTTCCAACGAGTCCAAAACATTGAAGATCTGGTAACCCTGTCTCGAGACATGGGCACTTAAGAGTTATTTATGTACTTTTTGGAAGCCGGTTCTCACTTAAATATATGTAAACTATGTCCGGATCCACCATCCGACCCATCGTTGATTAGGTTATCAAAAGACTTTTCCAACGAGTCCAAAACATTGAAGATCTGGCAACCCTGTTTCGAGATATGTCCACTTAAGAGTTATTTATGTAGTTTTGGAAGCCGGATCTCACTTAAATGTATGTAAACTATGTCCGGATCCACCATCCGACCCATCGTTGGTTAGGTTATCAAAAGACCTTTCCCACGAGTCCAAAATATTGAAGATCTGGTAACCCTGTCTCGAGATATGTTCACTTAAGAGTTATTTATGTACTTTTTGGAAGCCGGATCTCACTTAAATGTATGTAAACTATGTCCACCATCCGACCCATCGTTGGTTAGGCTATCAAAAAATATTTCCAACAAGTCCAAAACATTGAAGATCTGGCAACCCTGTCTCGAGATATGGCTACTTAAGTGATATTTATGTACATTTCTATTCCGGATCTAAAAAATAGATGAAATTTTTGTGCAACCCCATCAAATCACCCATTGTTGGTAATGAGTGAGGAAGGCTCCAACCACATAGGTGGATTAAGTTAGTTTTTTCATCAAAATCTGAGTGTCAAGACCTAAATCTGTTTTTTTTTTAATTTTGGCAAAACCGGAAAAAAATATTAAATTTCTGGGAGTCGAGAGTTCCCGGTTTTGGAAAAATCCCGAAAATTCAAACCCAGGAAATTCCTGGAAAATATTTTGAAAAATGGCTAAATTCGAAATAGGAAATGCATGGTTATAATATTTATTTGTTTTACTATTCAAAATAATGAAAATGAGCTTAGTTTAGCTTTGTTTCTATATTGATTGGAAATAAATATTGGAAAAAAATATTTTGATAATAGTCTCATAAGGAATATTCTTGAGGAAATTGTTTAATATTAAATACTTTCATTGATTTTCCGAGAACTTTTTGAAAAAAAATCCTATATAAAAGATGTACCAGACTCGTAACGAAATAGTTAGACTCCGACCGATTTTTTATCTTAACGCTTTATAATCCAACTTCGCCTTTGGGCGGGCTTCGATCTTAGAATATAAAAAATCTAATTTCAACCAAATTTGCAAGTAATATTTGTGTATTGTCAAAGACTACACAGCAAAAAACAGTGATAGTAAAATCGCATGCAAAAGCATGCACAACACCTTTGTGAGTGAAGTCACTTAATATTACACAATTCCAGTTCATTTTCCACAAGATAATATGAGCACAGAAGCCCATGGCATTGAGATGTTTTTTGGAAAAAAATATTTTAGGATTCTCAATTAGGTATAGAAGCGTTACTAAAATCATATTATTAATATCATAATTAATATCATAATATTAATAGTAATTATGCACACAACTAAAACTGATCTCCAAAAAATATGTGAAGCTATTCACGAATATGGCTTTAAAAAAGATAACTCTGTAGTCCAAATCCTTTCCTATAATCAACAAAAATTATTCACATTCTTTTCATGCTATCCCTCGTCCACATCCAATCACTTTCCAAAGCCCAATCCAGCACCGTCAATGAAGCATTGCGA